>NW_027192528.1:4404580-4595845 GCF_041956765.1 Thermoascus crustaceus | reverse complement strand
ACCTCCACGCCAGACCCCCCCCCCCCCCCCCCCCCCCCCCCCCTCCCCCACGTTGAATTTCAGAGCCCTCTCCAGCATCACCAACACTCTCAAAGCCACTCGACGAACAGCGGTTCAGTTTCAAATCGCAAACAAATGGGCAAGTCGCAGGCCCTCGGAGCCAATAGTCAGAGCCATCAGAGCCTCGACTCGCAAAAATGACTGACAGAACTTGAAAGCGCATTCGCAGCTTCCTCTTCATCTCACCGCAACGTGATGTGAACAACCCAGTTCACGATCCCTGCTGGCCACGCAGGACCGACGGGCACTGTGCATGTACATACTGTACACCGAGAGCTCATGGGGTTATATAGTGTAGAGCAGCCTTATCCTATCCTTTCATCCTGGGATCTGAAAACTGATAACGACTGACATGTCAAGTCAAGGCAAGGCAAGGCATCATTTATTTGCATTTACTTGCTTGGGGTGGAAGGTGCAAGGGGCCTAACGAATATGTATTCATTCTTTGCATTACACCGTTGCCCTTCCCCTCTCCACCCCTGGAAGATAATGAAAATATGATATAATATAATATAAACTGCCCGACCAGATTCTGATCCAGATCAAGCTCTGAGTCTGAGTCTTCAGCGTCTATCTATCTAGTTATCTATCTATCTATCCATCTCATGCCACCAGAATGTTTGGATTGGATTGGCTTGCATCGAGGACTGCAGAGCATAAGAGAAAGAATAAAATCCAGCTTCTGTATCTATCTCCAGGAAAGGAAAGATATCTTGTCTACCTATATGTAATTAAAATAAAAAAATATATATAGCCACACTTACAGTAGAAATGGACAGTACTACAATTTGGTGCTAATTCACATAATCCATACATGTACACACATCATGCGGAACGATTTATAAGTAGAAATAAGAGTTAGATAAAATATCGATAACCAAGCAATTAGGAGGATGTATCTAGAAAGGAATGAAAAAGTAGAAACGAGTCTCTACTTCCATTCTTCTCTATCAGATAGAGAACATTCCAACAGCCATTGTCATATGACTGTTTTCTCACCGTACACCTGTCTACCATTGACACTTCACGAACCAGACCACGCCCGATCTGATTTGACGCGGCTGAAAACGATGAATCAAGAGGCAACAGCATATCAATCGGCTCCATTCGCATCAATCCCTCCAAAGAGAGACAAGCTACATACATCTCAATCGACATTCATCCGCGATGCAGGGAACATTGCTCACTGCTTGAACTAGTTTATTTCAGACATTAACCAATACTTCTTCATTCGTATCTCAAGCGACCGATCAAAATCAACCGCCACTGTCAGAGACATTAACATCAACACGCATGGGGAATAGCGCTAATAGAGCTATAAGACTGTGGTTTGGTGCAAGAGGGATACAAAGGAAAAAATAGGAAACAAGAGAAAAAGGGAAAAAAAATTAAACACTAAACCGTGACAGGTACCATGAACCGAGAGCGTGGAGGGTATCCCGAGTGCCTTGCCACATAGAGAGCCTAGCCAATATGTAAGGAAAAGCTGGAACCAATCCAAAAGCTACCACAGGCACAGAGCAGCCGCCAGCAAGAAGGCTCCAACAGAAAGAGGTTTACTACTAGCAACAAGTTTATGAAGCGACTTCTTCGCTACCGCTACGAGCGTTATCAGCGCTGCGGTCCCGAGACGCATCAGGAGTGGGCGACTTCGGCGGATAAGGAGTGGCAGAATGGCTCCCGGGCGGTGACGGCGTGCGTTGCTGCGAGACTTTGGCAAGCTCGCTGAGAATTCTGAATAACGGATCAGAAATGCAAAGCTAACAAATCAGAGACAGCACATACCGTTTATGCTCATCATACCAGTCGTCATTAGCAGAATTAAGTTGTTTAAGCTGTTCCTGGATGCTGGCCATCTGCAAACTAGTCAGCATAACGCCCGATAAACAACGCGATGGGAAGAGGAGAACGGATAAGGACGCAGGGCGTGAAGGGCACGATGACATAAAACGGGGCTAGCCCACCGTTCCCTCAATAGAAGAACCAAGGTCCTCACCTGCTGGACCGTTTTTTCCATCCTCAGTGTTCGCCCACCGACTAGCTTCCAGACCTGGCTTGGCATCGTCCTTCTTGAGAGCAGCAAGCTCTGCCTCGAGCTCACGGACACGCTTTCGGCTGGCGGAGATGGCCGAGTCGACATCACCGAGTCGCTCAACCAGCGACATGTTCTTGCCGATCTGGTCGTTCAGATCCTTTTCGCCCTTTGCGACCTTCTCCGCCATGGCCTTGTTCTGCAGCCTGACTTCGTCGAGCTCGGAGCAGACGTTTGCGTGCGTCTCCTTGAGCTGGGCCAGCTCGTCGTGCACAGAAGCAAGCTGCTTCAGCACGGCGTCAACGTCAGACTGTGCCTTCGCATTTTCCGACAGGGTTCTCAGCTGCTCTTCCAGCTGGGCACTGGTAGCCTGGTACTTCTCGGCCAGCTCAGCCTTCTCCTGCTGGAGTTTGGAAACCTCCTCGGCGTGCTTGGCGGTGAGCTCTTCTGCGGTAGCCGCCGCCTTCTCTTCAGCAGTGGCAACAGCCTTCTCTGCGTGCGCCAGCTTCTCGTCGAGGGCGGAGATTTGCTGCTTCAGACTGTCAGCCTCAGCATTGTCCTCAACCGCGGCCTTGGCCTTGACCAGCTGCTCATTAAGGTCTCCAAGGGCAGCCTCGTGGGATTGCTGGAGTTCAGCGACCTTCGCGCTGTTGGAAGCCTCGAGGTCAGATCTGAGGTTAGACAGTTTCGCTTCGTGAGCAGTGAGAAGCTCCTCGATCACCTTGCTGTGGTCGTCATTCAGCTGGGCGGTTTTGGCGTTGTAGGAAGCTTCAAGTTCAGCTCTCAGCTTCGCCAGTGCATCATCAACAGCCTTCTGCTGCGATTCAGCCATGGAGCCGATGGTAGACGCGTGCTCTTCCTGAGCAGCCTTGAGTTCGGCCTTGAGGGACTCAATCTGCTGGACATGGCTCGACTCCAGCTCGGTCTTCGAAGACAGAAGCTCGTTGTACTTGGCTTGAAGCTCCTTGACGACATCACCGTGGGATCCGGACAGTTCCATCTTCACCTTCTCGAGCTCCGCAGCATGCTCCGCTTTTAACGCCTCGAGAGCCTGCGCGTGCTCCTCCGCAGCAGCAATCGCCTCCTGAGTCTTCTCCTCGAGTGACTTGGCAGCGGCTTCGGCCTCTTCCTGCACTTTCTTCAAAGCAGCTTCGTGGTCTGCGTCTTTGCCCTTGGCACTCTCCTCCAGCGAAGCAAGCCCCTGCTGGAGCTGCTCGACCAGCTCCTGCTTAGCCTGCAGATCCGCTTGAAGCGACTTGATATCACCGCGCTCCGTGGTCAACTGGGATTCGAGCGATTCAATCTTCTCTTTCAGGGTGTTAATCTGCTCGACAGCGGCCGCTTCAGCAGACTTGTTGCTCTCCTCCAGAGCTCGCTGGGCATCCGCGAGAGCCTGCTCCGAAGCAGTGAGCTTCTCCTGCAGCGACTGCAGCTCCGTAGCGTGCGCGGCCTTGAGCGCCTCAACCGCATCATCCAGCTCCTTCTTGGAGGAAGCGTCAGCAGCCTCGAGGGCGTCACGCAGCTCCTGAACCTGCTGGTCGTGGGTGGCACCCGAGGACTCTGCAGCCTCCTTGACCTGCGCGAGCTCCTGCGCAATAGCGGCAGTTGACGACTCGTGCTCTGCCTTAAGCTCAGAGATGGCCTTCTCGTGAGAGGCTTGAAGGTCTTTGATCTCGCCCTGGAGCTTCTCGATAGCTTCCTTCAAGCTCGCAATCTCCTGTTCTTTCTCAGCCAGCTGTTGGGCCGTCTCATCTGCACCCTTGTCCGATTCCGCTTGCGCCAGTCTTGACTCAAGCGAGGCAATCTTCTCCTCGAGGATGGAGACATTACGAGTGGCTGCCTCTTTAGCCTCTGACAACTTGTGCAGCTCAGTCTCCAGGTTGTCAATCACCTGATCGCGACCCTTCAGCTCTCTTTCCAGATTCTCGATAACAGTGGCGTCCTTTTCTTGGGCATTCCTTGTAGCCTCTTCCACGGCAGCCTTCTGGGCAGCAAGCTCTGCCGTAAGGCTTTCCACCTGGGAAGCAGATTCCGCTGCAATCGCCTTTTGCTCTTCGAGTTCCTTCTCCAGCTTCTCGAGCTCTGCCTGGTGGGATGCCCTCAGCTCTTCTAATTCTTCAGCGCTCTTGGAATCACCTTGTTCGAGAGCCTGCTTCTTGGCATCGTCAAGGTTCTCCTCCAGCTCTTTCCGCTTGGCTTCGGCCTCCTCGAGTCTTGCCTGGAGAATGCGCAGTTCCTCAGTATGATCGGCCGCCAGCTTCTCGATCTGGTTGGCATGCTCCACCCGAAGAGCCTCTGTTGAAGATTCTGCTTTCGAGGAGTCCTCAGCAGAAACCGAGAGATCTGCCATCTTCTGGTTCACGGCCTCCAGCTCCGACTTGAGACCCGCAATCGTAGCCTCGCTCTCGGAGAGCTTAGTCTGCAATGCAGAGACTTCCGCTCCATCGTCGGCCTTTCCAGCGGTGGTACTGAGTCTCTTCGCAGCTGTCGTTGTAGTCTTTGTGACGGTGGTCGATGTCGGCCGAGTGGCAGCCCTCGTCGTCGTTGTCGAAGTAGTGCTTGGGCGGGAGGTTGTGGACGTCGTCGCTGGCTTGGTGGGAGCCTTCGTGCTGGCTACACTGCTGGGACGAGGCGCCACACTTGATCTTCGCTCAGTCGTGGAGGTAAGTGGCTTTGTAGGCGCTCGGGTGCTAGTAGTCCCAGCCATAGACATCCGCTTGGCTGTGCCTGAGACGCCCTTCTTCTCGTCACCGGAGCTAGCCACCGGTTTGCCCTTCTCATCAGCAGAGCTGCTGACCGATGCCCGTGACTTGTGCCCAGCGGTTGCTGTTGAGGCGGTCGACCCGGTTCTGCGGGTAGTAGATGTCGTGGTGGGGCGTGTAGGAGGCTTGTTGAGTGTGCTGCCGTTGGTCGTCTTGGTAGCTGAGGTCGTGGTTGACTTGGCGGTGCTGGACGTTGACCCTGGCCGTTTGGTAGCTGTCGTCCCTGACACGGGACGTTTGGCACCATTCGCGGATGTAGTGCTCTTCTTGGCAGGGGACGACTCATCGATCTTCTCCTTGGTAGCCTCAGGACTGGACTTTTCAGGGCTGGTTTTGGCATCCTCTCCACCTGACAGGATGGAAGAATCGACAGGTGTGAGTGGGGGTTCATTCTCCGATGTCACGTCCACAGGCTGGACGGGCTGGAGGGGTTCTACGGCAGCCATGGCGGAGACTCAATCAGATTCACTCACGCCTGGTATGGTTGAGGTTACCTGTCCTGGACAGTGTCAATGGAGGATTGGGAGCGGTGCTTGGGAACCGTGAGAGGCCCGTCTAGATGGAAGATGTCAGCCTCTTAAATCTGCCAGACTTGAAACATGTAGCCGTAGCGATTGATTTCTTTATTGACATGGGGAGACAAAGATAATGACTGCATGGGTAGCATATAGGATGCCTGATGTGAAGCAGGGAGCTTGGTCGCGCGAGACGGAGAGCTCCGCGACGCTTCTCCGGCGAGCAGGCAGGAACCAGCAACCATGGCGGCCTTCTGAGGCAGCTGCTGGGGAGACAGCGCGCTCCTCGCATGGAGGCGCATTTTTGGCATGGCGCTGTCCTGCTCTGCTTCCGTCGTCCAGTCTTGTGCGAAGGCTCATACTCACCGAAGATGACAGCTTGCTTTCGCCCAAATCCAGACCGCCCGGGGCTTGTCCACAGGGGGAGACTGGTGGTTTTTCAGGCGCGAGGTCCTGATGGGATGCGCAGATGCGATGCAGACGGGGGGAGAGGGGGATCCACGTTGTCGCCCTGGATGCAACGTAGGAAAACCAGACCAGGAGTCGATGAGAAGCAGGAGAGACGAACGACGGACGGAACAGCAGGGGAAAAAGAGGAGGGGGAGAAAAGAAGAGGGAGAGGATCGCGGTCGCGGTCACCAGGGAGCTCGGGCAACGGGCGGACAAGAGGTGCAGGCGATCGCCAGAAGCCAACCAGCGCCGGCCCCGGGACGATCGCTCCACGCCAGCCCGACCGGTCTCGCGCGCCGTCGCCCAGCGTGGCTCCATCGGACAAGCAGGATGGAGTCTGCTGCGTCCACGGTGGACCCGTTGGAGTCCCGGGGGGCAGAGAACTGCTGCGGCTTGTCATGCTTCCTGCAGTGTTCTGGAAGGAAGACGTGCTCCATCGCCCTGCCTAGGTCGGGTACCTGAGGTGTGTACGGGGTCCGAGTCGGTCTGTATAGATGCATCGACGGCGTCTAGAAGACACCTGGCCTCTGTTTGTTGTGCTCCGCCGCGTTTCAGGAACAGGTTCCCGCCGGCGCCCGATCCACGGTTCACCGCCGTGCGGTCTCCGTATATACACGCTGTTACTACCTAATCCACAGTCCCGGGTTCCATCCGGCCACCGCCATGAGATGAGATCGTAGCTCAACAACTATATTCTCAACACTATGAAGCAACAATATAATCACTCGACAAGGGTATATAAATGGTATATGCTTTCTCAGTAAACACAACGCCAGACGCCCAGATCCAATCTCCCAAAACCATCCGTTATCCCAGACTGTTCCCATCATATACACAGTATCATGCACTCATCAGCCACTCCCACTCCTGTCGCCCCTTCTCCGTCTGCAGCTCGTCCTCGATATGTAGCACGTAGCTGTCTCGCACCTGTCGTGCCTTGGCCTGAAGTTCTGTCGGGGTCCGCCCTCGTAGCTGAGGCCAGAAATGGCGCACGATCTTGGTGTACCGGTTCGGCTGGTCTGTCATCATGTTAACCTTGTTCTCGCGCATTCTTATGATGACTTTGACGCTTCCAAGACACCTACCTTTGAACATCCATAGCCCGTCCAGCAGGGCGACACCCTCCTCTTCGGTCCACTCCCGTTCGGGCTCGGAGTCGTCATCCGAGTCGTCCAAGTCCATCGTATCGGGCCGGCCGTAGTCGTCTCCATACATCTTTCGTTTAAATCCTTCCTCCCTCAGCGCCTGGAGGATTCTCCGGAGAGGGAGACGAAGTTGCCTGCTGCGCCCTGCTGACGGAATGTAGCCCTCCTGCTTGAGATTGAAGCTGCGCTCACAGAGCGACAGCAGCATGTTCAGGACAGCCTCGAGCTGGTCAAAGCCCTCCAGGGCCAGTATGCCTTCCACATAATGTGCCTTCAAGCATTCTTTTGCCGCATCCACGATGCATGGTATCACCTGGACCTCCAGCCTATCGACCAACCCCGCTGCTTTTGCACCATTCCGATCGTCCACCTCCAGCTTGTATGCCTTTTCGAACATCTTGAATGCCAGAACGGAAATGGCTTCGACAAGATGCTCACAGTCCCGCAGCAATCTATCCGGGATCCCGTGGCCTTCAGAATGCTTCGTCCGGATCTCTTTTCTGTAGGTCTCACATAATTCTTGGATGAACCTCTTGATATCTTGAATGCGACCTTTGGATTGCCGCGACACCACAAACCCTCTTAGGGCATTTGCTTTCTTGACCAGATTATCCCAATTGTCCTTCTGTCCAAAGAGTTCGGATGCATCAACAAACAGCTGTCTCTCTCTCTCCCTCTCCTCTTCCTCTCTTGCTACTTCTTCCTCTTCGTCTCTCTGTCTTTTGATGTCGTTCGCATCACCATCGTTCACATAAGAATCCTCCGGGGTTCTGGGACCTTCAGTGTTCGGTTGCTCTGCATCAATATCCTGCACGTTCTCTTGCAACCCGGAAGATTCAACGTCCGCCTGTCCTCTGGCAACGTTCGCGACCTTCTCCAGGAGGTTTCTTGTGTGTCTTCTTGGCCGTCCTCTACGTCGTGGTGAAGGCTCCGGAATCTCAACACGGTCGAGCACTGACTGCCGCTTCTCCGCGCTCCGCGGCCGTAGTTCGTATGGCGTTGAAGGCTCAGAAGTATCTCCGACCCGGCTATGGCGACGCGTGGTGGGCCCCGTGTAATCCCCCGAGGGACGGCTCCGCGAGCCTCGGCCATTCGTGATAGCAGCAGACGTTTTTACCGGTGTTGACGGGTTACTAGTGCGACGTCTTGCCTTAGAATTGTCGACATCGGAGTCACTACTTTCTGAATATTCAGCATCCTCCATCTCGTTCTCTTCGTAGGTAGAATCGGAGTTCTCATTCCGTTCCGCGTTTCGTCCTTTCTGCAGAAGAGTGTCAATGTCGGGTAAGTCATCGCTGGCGCGCTCTGCTCTGGAGCCAACGTCCTCTGACGTCGCTGATTCCTCGGATTCATCCTCCTCCATATCCATGGCCACAACCCCTCTCTCATGAGTACCATCCCCGCCGTCACCATGGTCGTACGTGTGTCCAAGGGTGTTCGTAGGTGGTATCTTGTCCTTGCTGATGAGTTGACTGAGGCGAGAAGATCGCCTCAGAGGCGATACTGGGTTCTGCAGGCTGAGTCGAGCAGATCGTCTCACGGATGGTGTGTCCGGTATAATGAACATCCCATCACTTCTTGGTTCGCGGATCGTCCTGGTCACTGATCTCCTCGAAGGATGGCGCAACTGAGCCCTCTGACCACTGCGCCGCGGAGAAACTGGACTGGATTGCGACACAAGACGTCTCCACTTCGTTACTCGTGGTGGCAGCTCAACATGTCCATTTTGGTAATCAACCGCGGAGTGGAAGGTATTCGTATCATCTTGGGAGTGTCTGGAATTGGAGACGTCCGTCGCCTGGTTCACGCCGTTCAGGAGCTCGACCGCGTGCTCCGTGGAATCTTTAGCACTCGAACGACGCGATGATCTAGGCTTGGACATCGTGTTCAGTCTCAAGCCAGCGTCGTTGAGGGGAAATTGTTTGTTGAGCTGGAATCCACCTGTCTGACGTGGTGCACGAGACGAGCCTACTTCGGTAGGCGGTCAGGAGTGACGTTTTAAGAGGGTTGACCGCGGGGAGGAGCCTAGCGAGCTGCGGTGGGGACCTTGTATCGTGGGCAAGCTCCAGGGAATGATTCTACCCCTCGGTTTCTGGATGCTGTGATACGTCTCAAGTGAATGCCGTGCTTGAGCTATCTCTCCTTCTGCTATCGACACATGTCACCATTCTGAATTGAATTGTCTCATTCAATAATGTCTCCAGATGCAACCAGTCCTGTCCGAGTCCTCGAGACCCTCGACTCCTCCAAAGAACACACCTTCGCGGAGCCCGGCAAGAAGATCAATGACAGCCAAGATGTCTCGACGTTCCTGACCTCTAAAGCCTACAGCGATATAATGACTTTCATACTGCAGCTCAACAGAGCAATGTTCCCCGCCAAATTACCAGACGGAAAGGTGCAGCCCTGGCTCCTAAACTCCGACGCAGTCGAGTTCTCAGAGCCCGTCCGACGTCTACAGACGCTGTTGTCGAAGCTCGAGTCGATTATTGAGGAGGCGCCTCCAGACACGGGACCTCGACGGTTTGGGAATATCAGTTTCCGCAAGTGGTACCAGATCGTGGAAAGCCGAGTCTCGGAGCTACTAGAAGAGTCCCTATCACCTGAAGTTCTACGACCGCGCAACGCAGAGTCAGATGCTCCGACGGCGAAGGATGAGCTGAAGGCATATTTCCTGGGAAGTTTCGGGAGTGCGCAGAGGCTGGATTATGGGACAGGTCATGAGCTGAGCTTCGTGGCTTTCCTGGCTTGCGTATGGAAACTCAATGGGTTCCCCAAAACGGAGCAGGGAGTCGAGGAGAGAGGCATCGTTCTCGGCGTAATAGAGCCGTATGTGTCTCTTCTGGCGTTGATTCTTCTGGAGACAAAAGCCGATTGATTTTCTTGTGCTAGGTACCTCGAACTCGTTCGAAAACTTATCCGAACATATACCCTGGAACCCGCAGGATCTCACGGAGTCTGGGGACTCGACGATCACTCCTTCGTCCCCTACATCTTTGGTTCCGCGCAGCTTTCACCCGCCATCTCAGAGTCCGATCAGACGCCGGTAGAAGGATCGTTACCGGACGCGCCAGAACCGGGCGGAGTGGCCAAGGCCAACGTCGTGGAGAGAGAGCGGAAAACGAACATGTACTTCTCTGCCATCGGCTTCATATACGATGTTAAGAAAGGACCGTTCTGGGAGCATAGCCCGATGTTGTACGATATCTCCGGTATCACAGCAGGGTGGGGCAAGATTAATAAGGTCAGTCGCAGCCCTCAGGCAGTTATTACCTCCGTAAACCCTATGCTGACGCACAGTGCTAGGGTATGATTAAAATGTACAATGCAGAAGTCCTCTCCAAATTCCCCGTGGTGCAGCACTTCCCCTTCGGCTCACTCTTGAGTTGGGAGCGCGATCCTAACGCGCCCACACCTCCACCCACCGCGCACACCGCCGCTGGACCTCAGGCGCGGCCGATGGGGGCTGCCCCATCTGCTACGCCAAGACAGCCTCCAGAGCAGGGAACCAGAGCGCCTTGGGCGACGTCAACAACCCACCCGGGACTCCCTCCCGGAGGGACTGCCGCTCCATGGGCTGCTGCAAGAGGACAGGGGACAATTCCCCCTGCAATGCCGACGAGACTGCCAGACACGTCCAGGATGCCGTCTGGGCCGATGGCACCAACGAGGGCACCATGGGCGCAGTCCCAGTCCCAGTCCCAACCGCCAGCAGGCCCTGGCGATCCGGCTGCTCCGACGAGGGCACCGTGGGCTAAGCCGTGATCTATACCCAGATTTCCTTCTCTGCTTGTAAATACTTGAATGATTTATGCCTCAATGGTGATGCGATCACGATATATGTATTCCTCTTGAAACACTAGGCATCTTTCGAGGCTCATTTTCGACAGGCTCAGCAGATGTCATCCTTAGGCTGGCTGAAATTCTAGGTGTTGTATATTCGGTCGACGTTCCAGCACCTCACGTGCTCTACTTACTGCGATAAAATATTTTAACGAGAGCGGCACTATCAACATTAGTGCACCAACGCTTCAGCCGCCTCATTACGGGCAGAATAACATGTCATGATCTCGTTTCCAGTACGCCACGTAGGAACCTATCTATATGCTGTGCAACTCGACAAAACTCCAACCGGGGTATCATGCAAAGACAAAAGGTAGAGACATCATCCATACGATTCGACTCACTCAGAATCCGAGGCATAGTCCACCAACGGTGTCGCGCTCGACACTGGCTCCACAGGCGTCGGGGCCGGTTCCACAGGCGGTGAGATCGATTGCTCGTTCTCCGGAGTCTTCTCGATCCCATCCTCGTCCCCATTACTCGGGGCAATCTTGGTGGTCTTCCGTTTCTTGATCTCCGGCTGCCATACCCTCTCACCGCTCAGAAAAGGATCCACCGCAGCGCGGGTATTCCCACTCAGCTCATTGCGCAACAGAGCCTTGCGCTCCGCGATGAGGGCCTCCCCTTTCGACCGTTTCCCTCTCTTGCCACGGTCCTTCGACGCAGGAGACTCTGTTCGAGTTTGGAACATCGGCCGTATCCGACTGGCGTGCGAAGCGTCAGGAACGGGGCCAAAGTCCACCATCCCCGCGCGAACGCGATCCTCCTCCGTCTCATCGACCAGATCGATACCCAGACTCATCTTATCCTTTAACGCCTCCTTGATCTCCTCTGCCTTCTGCAAGCCCTTCCTCTCCGCGCGGAACGCCCTCCGCAGCCTCTTAGACTTCTCATAGGGGTCCTCCCAATCCCGATCCTGTAACTTCTGCAGCTCCTGCACGCGGGAACTCTCCGTCTCCGCGCGCCTCTTATCCGCGACTTTCCCCTCCAACCTCGCAAACGCATCCTTCTCCTCCCTATCTTCACCCTGCAACCGGATCCTTATCTCCCCCAGATCCCCCGTAATCTCCCTCTCCTCACCGGTATCCCTCTTCCTTCCCCCCTCCGTAACCACATACGCCGTATTCTTCGGATCCGTCCTGATCTCGATCCACCCGCCGCAGAGGGTATGTTTCATGCGAAAGGAGTAGATGGGCGTGGAATAGTAATTGCCGACCTTCTTCTTCTCGGCGTTGAACCGCACGCCCTGCGCGATGAGCGTCTCGTGCGGCTTGCAGTTCGTGCACCACACCGAGAAGGGCATCTCGAAGCGCACGATCAGGGCGCCCGTCGTGCGGAGGTGGCGCGCCCGCGCGCCAAGGGGGTGTTTCCCCGCGAGCTTGTTGCCCGTCGTGAGGCCCTCTTGGTCCGGAGGGACGTAGCGTCCCATGTCTGTTGGAGTTAGTATGAGTGTTGTTATCGCACATAGAGCGGAACGTGGTAGCAGATCTGGAGGACGCGATAGTACTTACTGAAGCCCTGCATGGTGGGAGGTAGTTGAAGGTGTACGGATCACCTTTCTTGCAGCATCAGTCTGGACAGAGAAAGCGAGGGCTTCTCGAAGATTGAGAGGGAGCTGAACCTCGACCCGAGCAGAGGAGAGAAGAAGAAGCCGCCAGGATCCAAGAGGTGACGATGCAGCTTCGGCCCCCGGGCCTCGTGCGGCGGCGATTGGTGATGGCGGAGCCTCGGTCTCCCGAGCATATGCTTAGTCAGCTGTGCATTCCGCTGTGCTCAGTACTGCTCGTTGACCTGCTGGTCTTGGAGCTATATAGTCAGTTGGCTTGTGTTGCAATATGTTATGGTGACATATTTTATCTCTATTTTGCAGACAAATATCAGAAACAGCCGACCATGATGGTTACTGACTCACATGGTCCGTCGCAGAACCATTCATCAAAGATATATTTCTCCATACCTACAGCACCTGGCAATTAAGTCACAATTTTAATCATTTCCATACAGATCATACCCATTATTTTCGATTATTAGCCCTGAAAGCTTTGGAGTTTCCCACTACAAACCATCATCAATTCCAATCCCGTGGTTTTATCTGTCCTTTACCTACCTCAAGTAGGTAGGTAGGTAGTCTGCGTCTCCTCTCCGCATGTCTGAAGCTGTCGAAGTCAAATTGGTCAATGGGCTCTCTTAGCCTTGTCGAAATTGAAACGTTTTTGTGCTTTTATTTTACTTGATGCCTTGCTTAATAGTAAGTAGGTATGTGGTGCAAAACGCAAACCTTGGAGCTCCCCATCTTTGGTACAGTACAAATACTACCTAGCAAGCATGCTGCAATTGCTGAAGGTTATAGCTTGCTCGGCTCTTTGGATTTCTATGCATTAGGCATCTAGGGAATTTCACAGGTCCCTCTCTTTCTCTGGTAAGTATTGTCATGCCTTTGAAAATAGAGGCTTACATATCACAAGGCCCTTCTAAAAGAAACAACTATTACCGATGTTAGAAAATCAGCGTCAATGCTATGGAGTCCTGGTATAGAGACAGAAAAGTCAAGCGAGACCTCCTTTATTTCTTTTCCGAACTTGCAATTAATAAACATAGGTATCTCTTCATATCTAATCCTTCATTGTGTCTAAACGATGTAAAAGCCATCGATTGCTTCCATATTGACCAACTCTAGAGAACATATACTTCATCTTGAAGCTGAACAGTTGTATCTATTGGCGGATCCCGGAATTGCAATATGCTACCTGCCACTTCTTTATTGGCCATTCTATGTGATCTCCATTTCATTCTTCCTGCTGTCATCTGACAAAAATTTTGAGACCCAACTAACTGACAGTGTACATAAAAGCAGTCTTCACTACCGTAATATCTTCAGACCCAGTCCCAAATCTCAGCATACATACCTATTCCATCTATCTACCCCTCCCTCTATTAAATATGCCATCCGCGACTAAAAAAAAAAAAAAAAAAAAAAAAAAAAAACCAAGAGAAGCTTATGCCACCCAGCATCAACCCCAACCGTCCCATCCTTCCTATTTATTTCAAAGATACCGCACGCAAGATCATTGACCTGTCGGTGGGACTCTCCTTGAACTGGGGCACCGTGACCTGCTTTTACCAGTACAAGGTTTTCCGCGGATGAAACGCCTACTTGCGAACAATACGATGGGTATGATGTGGTCGTTAATTTTTTTTTCCCGCATGATGTGAAGGCGTTAAAGAAGTCGGTGGGGGAGGTTCGTCAGTTTGCGAGTATGCACAGTACATAAATGTCCTTATTATATGAACCAAATCCTATTGCCTAGAAAGAAAAAGGAAAAAAAAGAAATATCATGTTCGCTAACCTTGAAAGTCAAATGATAGATAGACAGCCTATTTGGCATTCTCATGAAAGGTCTTCCCACAACTCCAACCGAACAGGGACATTTTTCATCCTTGCCGTTCCGAAAAGTCGACTGCTCTCAGCGAGGATTCGCCCGGCCATGTCTGGGAAAGGAAGAATCCCCTGGATACAGTCATCGTATGTGGGTTCAGGCTTGAGGCGCCGGTATGATGATTCAGGGAATCACCAACACATTCATTCTCCTTGAATATGCATGCTATGTGTTTCGCTTCGGTCTTGCAGGTAGAGGTGAGTCGGTAATGATGAAGTTGATTGATTGATGTATTATTCACGATCCAAAAGTGGAAGAGAAGAGAAAGAATATAGTTTTCTCTCTTTTCCTCTCTCGATTGGGGGAGTGAATGAATGGATCTGCTTCCTGCACGCAGACTTGATACTTCCGGTTTTCACAGTTACACCTGCTTCGATTCATTCTCCTGTAGTCTGTATCCCGCAAAGAATATCCACTTCGGATAGAGTCTATGCGCGTAAAGGTTTACCTGACACTTTCGCAGTCCACAGCTTGTGTAAGTATTTAGTATTCTTGATCTTTTCTTACTTCTTCCACGGCTCTCTATTTATTTGACTTAGAGGGCAAGAAAAAAATTGGGCGTTGATTCGAATATGCATCCAACTTGGCTGTATCTGCCAATCTATTAGCGGTTTAAAGGATTTCATTGTCTACTCTAGCAATCCCGGGGTTGTAGAACGAGATGGAAGCCCTGCAGGAGACTGTAGATACGGCATTCTTTTTATCACCTATTGACTAAATAAAACTCAAGATGATTTCAAAAGAGGGTTTGTAGTGCGACAGAGACAGCTGGTCTACGTACACAACGTCCGACTTGGCAGACTTGGCACGGGATAAAGATACCACCAGATCGCATATCGAGGTTGTCATTCATGCCCATGTGGTCGGTGGCCAGGCCGTCCGCCAAGGCAGGGCGGTGGCACCGTAGCAATGATGCGGAAAATTAATGGCAGGAAAACGGACAGAAGACACAACCTTGCCGAGCCCTAACTCAGGACCTTGAACTACCTGCCTATGTAGGCAATGAGTCGTCCTCCCCGGCGCCGTCATTCGGCATGGATCGACCGAGCGGACGGACTCGGGACCTGACCATTACTTGGCACTAGCGATGCGGAGCGCGGCGATAAGGTTGTGTCTGTTCGATCGCCCGACCATCCGGGGTTCTGGAACGGGTGGAAGCTCTGCTGCTGGTCACGGTGCTACCTAGATGCTTTGAGGATGGTGTTTTGGAGTACTCTGTGTATTGGTACCTGGTTGATGCCCATGATCTTGGCATCTGTGATCAGATGTGGATTTTGTGCATAACACTGACCCTCGTTCCTGTATATCATCGAGACATGCATCTCGTATACATGCATTGTAGGCTGACAAGCGAGATGGCGGATCGGGGCGGAGCAGGGGCTGCACGTGGGCGGGGACGGAAACAACGAGCCGGAGATTAGGGCGGAGCGGCGGGCGAATGAGGGCCGCCAGCGGAGCACGTGCGCGGGCGTGCCTGGCGGGCGCGATGCTCGCTCGGGCAGGTCGTTCTCTGCGTCTCGACGCATGCCATCGCGTTGCTGTGCCATTCGACGTGTCGAGCACAGCCATTACAAATGATGATGGCGATGCAAGGTATGGCGATACAGATGATGCTGACAGACAGCATGGTTCCACACTTCCCTGTCCCTCACGAGATGTATATAAAGGCTGCGGACCGGCCATGGATGACATCGACCGTCGTCGTTGAAGCCGCACGCCGTCCACCATGTGGTACTCGCTCCCCCTCGTCGCGCTGTCCGCGGCCACCGCCGCCGCCTCGTACGCGGGCAACCTCAACTACCGCAGCCCGTCGCTCAACCACCCCGGCCTGGGCATCTCCATCCCCAAGGTCGCCAAGCGAGGCAGCCCCTCGGCCCCCTACGACCCCAGCAAGCTGAACTTCACCCACGGCGTCGCGTCCGGAGACCCCTATGCCACCTCCGTCATCCTCTGGACGCGATGCGCCCCCAAGTTCGACAACTCCCACAACGACAGCGCCACCTCCGGCCTGGTCCCGCTGTATAACCCTGTGCCCATCTACTCGGGTGACGACGAGCATGTCCCGCCGCCCTCCAACGCCCCCGTCTGCCTGACATACAAGGTCGCCACCGATCGCGCCTTCAAGAACGTCGTCGACTCCGGATCCCTCTTCACCAGCTCCGACGTCGACTACACGGCCAAGGTGGAGGCCACTCAGCTGCAGCCCTTCACCACCTACTACTACCAGTTCCAGGTGTGCAACTCCAACATCACCAGCCCCGTCGGACGCACCAAGACCGCGCCCGCTCCGACGGACGACGTCAGCGAGATCGGCCTGGCCGTGTACTCCTGCAGCAACTACCGTATGCTCCCCCAATGGTCTGGCAACAGCCTGTTCCCATGATTGACACATCTCCAGCGTTCGGTTTCTTCAACGCCTATGGAAACTCCGTGCGCAAGGACTCGGTCGACTATGTTCTGCACCTCGGTGACTACATCTACGAGTACGCCAACGGTGAATAGTACGTCGTGCCCCAAGAACCCTGGCTGGTGGCCGTGCTGACGTTTGCATCTAGCGGCTGGGGTGACAGCCTCGGACGTATTCCTCAGCCAGACAAGGAGATCTTCACCCTGTACGACTACCGCAAGCGCCTCGCGACTTACCGCACCGATCTCGATCTGCTGCTCAGTCACGCCAACTACCCCTGGATTCCCGTCTGGGATGACCACGGTATGTGCATGGCAAACCTTATATACAATATGTGTACATTCTAACAGTGAGCAGAGATCGGCGACAACACCTACCGCGATGGCTCGTCCGGATTGAACAACACGGAAGAATCCTTCTTGGATGACGGCGGCATCTCTGTCGACCAGCGCAAGATGAACGCGGTCCGCGCGTACTTCGAGTGGATGCCCATCCGGTAAGCCTCCAGCCAGTGTGTTTTCGAATGGCGCTAAGAAACTGTAGTCAGGTCGAGATGGACGACAACCTGCGCATCTGGAGACGCTTCCAGCTCGGGTCGCTCCTGGATATCATCATGCTGGACACCCGCCAGTATGACCGCTCGATCACGGACCTGTACTGGAACACGGACTACATCCACGCCATCTCCAACGACCCAAGCCACACCATGATGGGCAGCCGCCAGGAGAACTGGTTCTACCGGTCCCTCGTCGAGTCCGCCAAGCGCGGTGCCCAGTGGCGTGTCATTGGCAGCCAGACTAGTACGTTACCCATAGGCTGTTCGGTCTATTCGTGCAAGGCTGACCTATCTAGTCTTCTCCCGCATCAACCAGTCCATCTCCATGGGCGATGAGAACCCGCTCAACTACGACCAGTGGGACGGCTACCAGGCCAACCGCAACCGCACCTTCAAGACGCTCTACGACAACAAGATCGGCAACAACATCATGATCGCCGGTGACTCGCACGCCAACTGGGTCAGCGACCTGGTCTGGCTGGACCACAGCCCCTACAACCCCCACACCGGCAAGGGTTCCGTCGGCGTCGAGTTTGCCGGTACGGCCGTCACCTCCCCGTCCCCCGTGGGCGAGAACGCCACCATCGCGGAGTCGATGGAGCGGTCCAAGTGGCTGGTCGACGCGAACCCGGAGCTGCAGTGGTCCGAGACATACTACCGCGGCTACTTCGAGCTGCACATCACGCCCGAGGCGGTGCAGGCGCAGTTCTTCGGCATCCCGAACATCAAGACGCGCAATGCGGGCGAGGTCTCGCTTGCCAACTTCACCGTCAAGAGCGGCGAGAACCACCTCGACCGCCACGGGGGTGTCGTTGGCGGCGGTGTCGTGGAGAACGGTTACCTGAAGTATGGCCGCACCGAGCAGACGAACATGACCAACAACACGGACACGGGACGCTGGTACGTCAGCCATGCGAAGCTGGAGTGAGCTGTGAACATGTATTTGTTTCTTTGGGACTTTTCCTTTTATTATAAATTGGAGGCTGTCTGGATAAACGCTGGATATCTGTTTATTTATACTATACGAGTTGAATATGTCATATAAGTATTACTCGAGCTGAAAGGCTCTGTTCATAAAAAGAATCTATATACACCATTTGCAGTATATCCATTTAGAGCTTGAAACTCCCATGTCTCCCTGCACCAGCACTAAACCTCCCCGCCCCCTTTACACTCTCAACATCAATGACCGGCACCCCATTATCATACTCAAACGCCAACGCATCCTCAAACGAACTGGCTCCGTACGTGGAATAATACGCACTCCTCCGATCCGCATTCATACACGCCTGCGGGAACTTGACCAACTGCCCAGCAATCTCCAGCGCCTCATCCAGACTCTTCCCTTTGGGAACGACCCGATTCGCAAGCCCCATCTCCAGCGCCTCCTTCGCACCAACCCCCCGCCCGGTCAAAATCAAATCCAACGCCCTCCCCAACCCAACAATCGCAGGCAACCTCACGGTGCCCCCGTCAACAAGCGGAACCCCGAACCGTCGACAGAAAACCCCAAACACCGCATCCTCCTCCGCGACACGCATATCCGCCACAAGACTCAACTCCAGCCCCCCCGCAACCGCATACCCTGCCACAGCCGCAATAACGGGCTTCGTCACCGTCATCCTACTCGGCCCGATCGGACCGAGTCCATTCTTCCCCTGGACACGCTGCTCCTTACCCACTCGGGGCCCTTTATAGCCTTTCCCATCTTCCTCCCCGCTCGGGGCTTTATTCTGGCCAGGGAACTTCGACAACTCGTGTAAGTCAAACCCCGCGCAGAAGCACCCGCCGGAGCCGTGGAGGATGGCGACTTTTTGGGACGGGTCGTCTTCGAAGGACCGCAGGGCGAGGGTGAGCTTGAGGCCCGTGGGGCCGTCGATGGCGTTGCGACGGTGAGGGCGGTTGAGGGTTATGAGGGTTACGCCGGGGAGGGAGTGGGCGTTCTTTGTGACGCGGACGGCGTGGGGTTCGGTGTCGTTGTGGGAGGTGGGGAGGGAGATGGAGGTGGTCATGGTGAAAGATATGATGATGTGGTAGGCTTTTGTTGATTGATTGATTGATTGATGGATCCAATTCAATTTGGTGTTTATCTCGTTGAGTGAACAGGGCGGAAGGAGAAGTGGTAGGTAGAAGAGTAGGTATATATATATATATACTACCTAGAACCCCTGGCAGGTTACTTGGGTCGATCCTATGATACAGGTGACCTGATCTGCATGCCATCTCTCTCTCTCTCTCTCTGTGCAGGGCACAGGTAAACTACGCTAGTAGATACGGTGTACTAGTAGGTACCCAGTACACCTATCCTACCTAGACTCGGGCTAGAGATGCGTTTTAGGTACATGTACTGCACATGCAGTTGAACCCGGGGTACCTCTACCCCGCCTCAACCCGAGCAGCCGCGGAGAACACAACAGCCTTGGCAAGATGGAATGGACGACGACCCCGGTCAGTGCGGTCGGCAGCTCCCGTCTATCAGTATCTCTCCGTGCGGATGGAATAAATCTACTGTACCTACCCAAGTGGTGCTTGCTGTCTCTGAAGGATGGATCTCGTTAAGCTCTCCAGACATCACTGCAAGTACATCTACATGTAACATGTGCAGATAACTAAACAGAGTGGTAAAACATCTGTTGTATGTACATTACATCCTGATGGGCTAACAACATGGATATACATCTCCTACCGACTCTCATCTATCTCGGCCCTCGGGTCGGGCTCTCTCGGGTATGCAGGAGGTACTGTACAGTACCAGTACCTTAGGTACTTGACCTATCTATCTATCACAGATCGGCAGCCGGGATTTGGACCTCACCCCATCTTCGGTCTTCTGTCCGGACGGGGGTTTATCGGACCGAAAAGAGGGGGCTCCGAAGATGCATGCTTAGTAGGATATACTGTACTATGTAGGTATGGGCCGTGGCGTGGTAATGGTGTGTGTGTGGTCTTGATTGTTGGTTAGCGTTGATAGTATCATGGCTGGAGTGGAGTATGATAGTTATGGCCCATGGGGTACAGCCGTACTGTATGGGGTAGTGTATATATTGGGGCTCCACATAGTGGCGGGGCCATTGGGGGGTCGGGCCGTCGGGGAGACCTCGGGAGGAGGAGTGGGATGCGGGGGTGGGCTGCTTTATCCACCTGCGTTACCTGCTGATTAGTAGCTTTAAATTAAAGGCCTCAAGAATGATGGATTGATTAATATGGCCTGTGAACTAATTGGATTACTCATTTCTGTTTTTGTTCTGTTAAGGGTCTGCAGTGCTATTCTATTAGAATTTAGAATTACTCAATACTTGTTATAAATGTAGCTATTTTTATATGCTATGCTTAATTCTCTGTCTTGAGGCTGATTAGAACTATTGCTTGACTAGTTTATATTATATAGTTTGGTCAGCTTAGATGAAAAGAAAAGCACTAGAATTTAATTATTTCTGTCTGAATTACTTATAGTACTATATGTGACGGCGCGGCAGACACCTAGGCGGTAAGGTAGGCGGTGTTGAGCAGTCCTTTGTCTCTGGGATACTGCCGGTCCTACTTGCCTATATATATCACGTTACACGAAGCCCTGCGAATTCTTTCCTTTCTTTCCCCTCATGCTTTCGATTCTGTATGACAAGCTACCATAGTTTTAGCTAAATAATACTATGACTGAGCGCCGTCACACATGAAGTCCTCATGCTTCGGCAGCAGATGGAAGAGCTTCATGCTGCTAATCAGCATCAAAAGCGAAAGAGAGAAGCCCCTAGATCCTTTATTGCTTCAGGAGGCATTCTAACAGGTGCTCAAGGCCAGCAGCTTACTCAAGAAGCTGAGCAAGCATTAGAGGGGGAATTGCAGGAGCGGAAGAAACGAGCACCACCACGGTGCAGTAACTGCCATCTGATTGGTCATATTAGGACTCAATGCCCTAGTAAATAGGCCTACCTAGTATATAGCATCATTATCATATTCATTTGTGGATAGATTCCTAATAGAATTTGCGGCATTGCGTTCTGCTAGAATCTTTGCGCCGCTCGGTGGTGGATTACGTTACCAACAGAGTGCTGACTAGTCTTACTGTTGGCTGTTCATTGAGCGGACAGCACTTGCTGCCTAGTTTAAAGTTACTGACGAAACCTGTCACCCACGCCATCTCCTTACAGAATGCTTTCTGCCTCAGGAGCGAACATTGCCTGAGACAGCTGGTCTCGAGAAGATACGGATACCAATACTAGTGAATCTATGATTTTTAAGAGAATACAGCTGGATTTTTAGCAAAAGAGATATATGAGGTCTTGTGACTTTTATTAGCTTTTTCTCTATGCCTGCAATGACTGTCACATATACCAGCGCTTCCCCCCAGCTCTGGGAGGGGCAAGCAGTTTCGTCTTGAGTCTATCTGACGCTACGTTTGAACCTCCGCTTCCGAATTGATCTAGACATACTACCAAGTAGCCCTCCATACGCTTGCTAGATGTAGACTTATAGGGTCCCTAGTAGTCTGATCCAGCCAGACCGCCTACAAAAAACATATGCTGCATACAGTAACGGCAATCTTGAGTTCGTTCAATCAAGGAGAGGAAATTCAGGCACTATGATCTCGTTGTTGCAGTTCAGAATGCAAACAGATGTATAGCCTTCCCTAAACACGACTCGCCAGAGTTTGGTACCAGCCACGTCTAATGCCAATCATCAGCCTTTGAAAACTCGCGCAAAGGACGCAGGGAATCATACTGTACGTCTGTGGCATGGAATGTCGACAGTCCAAGATAAGCCAGTCCTTAAGCAAGCCTTCTGAAATCCACCTGTGATAGTTACCTTGGGGTAAGAATCGATTGCAATGCTCGCTAAGTCGATCTCCATTACGTAACAACTCGATACCCCATGCAGGCTCTACGATTCTGAAGTCAATCCGGCCATCACCAGTACGAGACCACTCACTGGAGATAGCGACGCCATGGCCAACCAATGAATAAAACGCCCGATACCACTCATCTTGAAACTGAGCTTCAGGAGGCCGGACGATTGTCGAAGGTTTGTGTCTTCCATGCGCACTTGAGAGGAGGTTTTTCCTGGAGAAATGGTGGAGAACCGCTTCGCAGAGAACAGGGAGTGACGGAAACTTGTCCAATGGAAAGGGTTTAGGCTGATACAAGTGCAGGAAATACTCGACAAACCTACAATGTGTCAGAACTGACGCAAGATGCAGCACATAGTGAAATGAAACTTACTTCTCATGTAGCCTCGATGGGAGAAAACAAACAATCTCCGGATCCATCAACGTAGGTTGGTCTGTATGATCCGAGTGTACCCAGCCCATCTCGTAGCAAAGCTTGATCCCTGGATCTTCAAGATTACACGGTATACTTCCTTCTCGCAACACTTGGCGAAGTACATTTGCAGCAGGAACTGTGAGCTGCTTTGAAGATGGGAATGACCGAAAAACAGGTGCATGCTGTAGTCTCTGAAACACAGCGGCCTCGTCATCCAACGACTTCACAAGATGCTGCTTTGTAATTTCAGGGATGCCCTTCTTCAGTTCCGAGCGGTAAATCTGGAGAATTAGTCCTCGAAACGACGTACCATACGCTACAGAAACACATACCTCGAAGATGTACGATACCAACGAATCAACGGCACCGGGGTGCCCATTCGTCATGGAGTAGAGGTAATCGCGAGCATCAGGGGCAATGGCAAAGTTCGACCATGGCCGGGAGCAAAGTCTCTGTAGAACATCATTGAACTCCTCCTCACTGTAGAAAAGACAGACATTAGGTGAATCGGAAACACGGGATATCGTGAGGGTGATGCGTTGGGCTGGACCAAGATGGACAGGGGTAGTGCCATGCGGGTATTCTGTGGGCCCTGTGGTTGGACTTCCATAGGAAGCAAATAAACATATTTTCGGTCCAAAGTGGCGGCCGCTTTGCGATTTGATAACGCCCAGCCACAGTGCATGATCTTTATAAGACGCTTGTGCTTCATCAAGTACGAAAGTGATGTTTTTCTCTAAAAGGTGGACACGGTTCACATCCTTATAGCCTGCTGCATTGCACTGTTCAGCCAGATGCTCCTGTGGGTCAGGGATGTTGGACCAGCCTGTTATGAACACAACAGGCTCTCCGCAGCTGAGGCAGTAATTCCATAGAAGCCTTGCTAGCATTGTTTTACCAGAGGATGGAGTGCCTCTGACGTGAAGCACTCGCCTCTCGTCCAAGAGCGCAGCAAGTTTCTTAACCGTGTCAATACGTGGAGAGATATCGGGATGTGACAATGGTTCGGGAGGGCGAGAAACATTGACTGTGAATAATCAGTGAAATTGGAACTTGTTGAACGACAAAAATGCTCTCACCATAGTCCTGATGAAGATGCATAGGGTGACCACAATCGTCACAAGCTTCCCAGGTAGCGCTGCCGTCGGTCTGTGTGATATATGAACCTAACGCGCAGCCGCATTGCATACCACTCTTTCGAGATACGAAAGTGCAACTGCCCGTCATGATTTTTACCGTACGAGGTTGATCCGGCGATGGTGTCTCTGGCGTATTCGAGGTGATGATTTGTGAAGGTCCAGTCCCAGCAGAGGATGGCGGAGAAGACCAAAGCCACCGCGAAAGAAGTTTCGAAGCCATATCTGCCTGCTCAATGAGGGGGGTCAAGACGGGCAATGTATCACCTAGGTATCAATCGAATGATGACAAAAAGTTTGATATGAAAGCTCCCGGTATCGTTCTAAGCAATAATGATACTCGAGGACTTCATCTAGAACTTCATCTAGATGCAAGGACACCACGCCGCAGTCAAGAGTTGGAAAAAGTATACATGGAACATGTGCAGGTGGCCTAGAAGATAGCTTAGGTAGGTAGAACATCTGGGGCTAAAGTAAGGTTAGCGCGAAGGTGTGGCGCCCAATAGGCTAAGGTATAGTGTATTGCCGCTTTACCATCCCCTATCCACGCCTTAGATGATAGATTTCTATTAAATGTTCTACTATACTATTACCAATGGCTAAACATCACCAATTGACTCCTGATAAAGGACTTGTAGTATTAACATGCCGTTCTTTAGGTATCAATATGACCAAAGTGCAGCACATCTCCATTTCACTTAATAGGCAAGTCCAACGTGCTTGTGAAGCCGGCTATCCTAAACCATAGAAAAGGCCCGGAAGGCCTTGAATCCTTACGGAGGAACAGACAGACAAGCTCATTGAGTATGTGACTTCATCCTCAGATGCTCGTCGTCTTACATTCCGTGAGGTAGGATGGCGGTCTAAGCCAGAGTTCTCCGAAAAAGCCATACGTCATGCCTGAAATGCCCGAGGTTATTATCGACGCTGTGCTTATATCAAGCCATCTTTCCGACCTGAATAGACAAAAGCAGTTGGATTTGGTACGGCAGCATCTCAATTGGACCACGGAGCAGTGGAAATCCATACTATGGAGTGATGAGACTTGGACAACCTCTGGTCGTCATACTACCACTTGCGTCACAAGAAAAGGAGAAGAGCTCTATCCAACTTCAATTATCTGAGCGGCTTCCTCACAAGAGTAGATGGATTTTTTTTGAACTTGTATTCACGGAAACAAGAAAGGAACCTCCCGTGTGTGGGAGAAAGAGTGGAAAACGATCAACTCGGCAAGCCATATTGCTCATATTCTTCCACTTCTCAAAGAGTATATACAGCAGAATTTAAAATTTCGATTTATGTAAGACGAAGCCACATGTCATAACTCAGCCGCAACTCAGCAGAAACTAGATCAATATGGGATGCAGGTTGTAAGCTGGTGTCAGCCGAATATTACCACTATAACCTAGTGGTATGCCAAGAAACCTATCAGCCTAGTCAGCACACGCTGATCCGGGTAGTTATCTCAAAGATCCTTACAATATTCGGTATATCACATCGATACATCATATCTTTCGGAATCGCTTGATATATCATATTCGGAAGGTCTTAACCCCTCATTCCATGAGAATAAATAGTCAGTTGGTTAGGTAGATTCGAATAATCAGAGCTTTCATCATCATACCTTCGGATTACTAGGTTCGCGCAGTTTGACAGCTGGCCACCATACTCGTCCGATCTAAATCCAATTGAGGAGGTTTGGAATCGGACTAAAGACTATCCCCAAAATAACTTCCCAGAAAGGATCACTTACAAAGAAATAAAAATTGCTATACAAGAAGCATGGAAGCACTTCCAGCGGATTGTCTGGACAGTCTAATTGGATCTATGCCACAAAGATGCCAGGAGTCATTGATGCAGAGGGTGGGCCATACTATATTCTGAAGGTATATAAGGCGGCAAGAACTTCTACCTGTTTTAGTATAGTGACTAGGTTGGCGCGCTAACCTTACTTTGGGAGTTGACGTAGTAGATCCATGACTGCGGGACGCAGGAGTAACCCCACCTTTCATGACAGGGTCGGTAGATTTCTCCCCAGATTCTGGTGGTCCTGGATGTTTTTCAGACTTTCCAAGTGGGCTTCTGCTTCTTTCGCTAAACTCTGGCGTGGCATCTCCCGCAAATTGAAGAGCCAGGTCTGTCGGAAGACAGTGGTGCGATAGTCACTCTAACTGTCCGTAGCATGATCGGCTCTGGCTTCGTCAGCCATGATTGGATAACATAACTAGAGAAGGGTAGTCACGTGGAAAGATGTAGATAATCGCACCTATCGGCAGATATAGTTTATAAGGGCGCAAAAAAAAAATATTTGAATGTTCGTAAGCAGCTGGGGTCGGCTGCTAAATGGGGGGCAGGGGTATGTAACAGGGTGTTCTGCCGATCTGATGAGCAGTGGTTCAGACTGAGGATAAGGAGGCAAGCAGGGGATAAGAAGTCGGGGGATGAGGGGGGATAGTCCCCCCATCATCACCAGGTGGACAGGTTTTACTGTTGGAGGCTGTCAATGAGGAGAGTACAAAAAGAATTCAATGTTGATTAAGCCTTTGATTCTCTTTCTATGATTTCCGAACGATCCTTCCCTCCTAACCTCGTCCCTTTTGCCCTGCTTATTCCGGCCAGCCTCCCCTACGAAGAGGCTTGATTTGCCGTCCCCGTTTATTGTCTATTTTTTATATATTAGTTAGCTTCTTGGCTCACAGATTGATATTATAAATAGGGCCAATTAGGTAGATAAAATGAGAATTCAGAGTTCACCTTTATCTTTAAATATAGGGTCTCCCACTGGTCATACTAGCCTATACAAAGTAGGCTGTATCCAACATATACACATAAGACCCCATCAGGAATTATCCGGTACGTACAACGTACAGAGTACAGATCAATTAGTCTTGAAATCCAATGGCCCAGCCCACATCCTTAACCTCTTCCCCCATACCTGCAACGTCACGACGAAGAACAAAAACATGGCCGCACAGATCCCCGCCTGCGTGCCGAAACTCGCCTCGGTCCCCGTCCGCTCCGCCCACTGCACCTGGAAATAACTCACGATAAAGCCGCCCGTGGTCCGTCCGAAATTCACCCACGCCGCGACCTCCCCCGATCCCTCGGGGTACGAGTCGAGGTTGTACGCCGACACGGCGACCGTGGTGATCATGATGCCGAAGACGTACAGGCCCCACGCGAGGGCGGTCAGCATGTAGTGGTATCCGCGCTCGAGGCAGAAGCCGATGAAGATGAGACCGGCCACGACGAAGGGGGTGGAGACCCAGATGGCGAGGAGGCGGGCTTCCGGGTCGAGGTGTTTCTTGGGGTGGTGCCGGATGTAGACGCGGGCGAGGTAGTCGTGGAGCCAGTGGCCGGCGATTTCGCCCAGGATGGCGGCCACGATGGGGGTGAAGTAGAAGTAGCCTGGCGGTCGTTAATATGTATAAGTTGACGTAAGGAGATAACTTACCGATCTGCAACGGCCCAAAGTTATACAACGGCGTGACGAAAATCGCCAACGTTGTATTGATCCCCACTACCCACGCAAACGTGAACAGGTAATAGAATACGCTCATAAACACCGTCGGCTTCAGAATCACCTTGATCGGCCGCATGAAGGCCTCGTAAAGCGTGCTCCTCTGCTCGCGGGACCGCCACTGCTCGACTCCGATCAGTCGGAGGATTCGTGACCTGCGCACCGGTTGCTGACTGGCTGGGATGCTCCTGTTGTAGTAGGTCTCGTCAACGAAGAGAATCACCAGAACCAGGCAGAGACCGGTTTCGATTGTGTAGATCCAGAACGGCAGCCGCCAGGACTGGGTTGCGATCATGAAGGCTGCCAGCAGGGGGCCGAAATAGGGGGAGAGGACGATGAAAGAGGCCCAGAGGTTGATTTTGCGGCTGTACGAGTCAGCAAAAGACAGTGTGATATATTATGTTTGAATAGGCGGAACTAACGCATGTTCATGGAAGAAAAACATGTCCTTGATGAACATTAAACCACCCTATAAAGCATTAGCCATCCTATGTTCAACATCAACATAGTTTGAGAAGAAAGAATACATACCCCCTGCGCAACAGTCGAAAAGAACCCATTCAGAATCCTCGCCGCCATAAAATCATTAAACCCATGCGCACCCGCACACCACGCCGCCGTCCAGAGCGCAAAGACCAGAAACCAGAACAGAACGGGCAACCGTCCAAAATACGCTCCAAACACCGTAACAAAAAGACCACCCGCCCCCAGCATAAACACATTCCCCACCTGCGAATGATTGACATGGTCCTCGGTCATGTTCCAAAGCTTCGCCTGCTGCAGGAGCGTCACGGCGCCCGTTGCACTGCCGTAGTCGGGCAAGAAGGCGCAGGCGGAGATGATGAAGAGGACGAGGTTCTTCTTCGTCTGGCTCCAGTTGAGCGTGTCGACGGGGTCGTCGCTGGGCTGGGGGATGAGCACCGTCTTGCCATCCGGCGCGAGCTTGAGGTCCTGTTGTTGGCCGGCATGTTCGGCCTGGAAGGTGGTCGCATCGAGGATGTAGCCTTCTTTCTCGCCCAGACGGTCGAGCTCAACGGCTGGTATCTCTGTCCGCGTTTGGTTCTGATCCGAGGGCGTCTTGTCGACTGAGAGACCGACGGACCCCTTTTCGGGGTCGATGTCTCCAGCTGGCATGTTAGCTGGGATGGAGGCGTATGGTCTGCAGACCCCTAGACCAGGAAGAGGAATTGCAAACAAGAATCGCAATCAACAGCAGTGTCCAATGCAGTGATATATAGCTTGGTCAATGGTTAGCACCCACACAGGAAGGTACTGGGTACCTATTAAATATGTCGAAAACATGGGGGCAAACCCGACCAGCTCATCCCATTGAGTATATGGGGCCCAACCTAACTAGCAAAGGCATGCAGAAAAACTAGTGCCAGCTCAAAGTTCCCCCGCATCCCAACCGTCAAAGGTCAAGAAAAAAAAGATGAGATGCATCCCGTATGTGGGGTCCCCAGACGCGGGCCATACTTAGCTCCCGGCTCCACAGCTCGGATCTTTTTGACTCAGAGATGCCTTTCCAGTGGTCATTGCAAAAAGAGAACCAGACCTGATCTGGTTAAGATAACTGCCCAGAACAATGTCTCCCGTCTGGGCGCGAGCTTCGGCAGATGCTTGGTATTGCGATTGCCGTCGTGGCTGGTGTTGGACGAGAATGCTATTCTCTTTGCCCATTTCATTGAAATCGAAACCTGCTTTGTTCCTGATTGTGAGGATATGTTGTTATTGCCATATGCCTGTACAACATCGAGTATAGATCTGGGGTAGTTATGCTGCAGAACATCGTGCTACAAGGGAAGAACAGCAGCAAGGGGATCCATGTCGTACAAGTACCGTGCACAACCCTCACCCAGGGAAAAAGGCCCCCCATTGAAAAAAAGACACGGTCAGGGCACAAGAAAAGTCAAGATTTAAACTTTTACCTACTAAACCTTCCAATGTCTGGAATTTCCCCCATCGACCACGAGCGCCAGCAATGTCGCTTTGATCCATGACGTGGTGAGATCGAAAGAGTACTGCCATAGATGAAACATCTTGCAAATATGGAGGCTAATAACGTGTGGTAGGAGGGATGATTCGAAGAATCCAGTTTCTAACCAGGTCTTGAATGGTAGTTGAGAACTTCCCCGAATCTTGGGGCTCGTGCGGGGAAGAACATGTGGAGATCACACTAAACACGGATTTAGTGAGACGCTTTCCATATCGGGCAACTGTCAACATCCCATGGCCCCGAGCGCTTTCTGCATGCCTTAGGTAGACTATTTTTTGTTTTGCACACATGAAAGGACATCTAGGGTTTGTCATATACATGCTGGGCTTTGGGTTACGTGGTGGCGCTTAAGCTCCGTGCTTAAAGCCCATAAACCGTTGATCCTTGTTGGTAGCCTGCTTGATTTCCATTTGCAAAGTGACAACGAGAATACAAGGTGCTACTGAACACAAAATATATCCGTTGAAATAGTCACAGCCATTATATATATTATGTACTACCTATATAGTACTGTCAATCTCAGCGGTATTATACCTCGGTGATTATAGCGCATACTCTCCTAAATATCCGTACATTCCCCACCAACTTCGCACATAACTCTCAAATCGGCAACGCTCTCTCCGACCCAGATCTTGACGCCCTGTCCATTGACTGGTGCTTTCCAGTCCTGCACCTCCACATCCCACACACTCAGATCCTTCCGGGTCAGTTCCATGGTCAGGACAGCGCTCTCACCAGGTGCCAAGGTCTTGGTCTTCTCGAACTGTCGCAGCTGCAACCGCGGCGTGTCAACTCCCAGTGACGAGGGAAGTTCAACGTACAGCTGTGCCACAGCACGGCCCGGGCGGGCTCCTGTGTTACTGACTTTGATGCGGACAGAGAAGGCGACATCCCAAAGAGCCGGGTTCCCTCCTTCCGCGCCACCTGCGCGCGGAGCAGGTTGCGGGACCGTCGTGTAACCCGCTGGGTACGGGTAGGATCCTGTGGATGTAGCAGCGGCAGGGTCATCGAGATATGGATAGAGATAACGCCATACACGGTTAAAATCCTTTGGCCAAGCTACTTCAGAGGCCGCCGGTGTGGAGTTGTCGTAAGTGGGTGTTGGGCCCTTGGCCGGGCGGGTAGGTGGATACTGGCTCTGCAAGGGGGTGATCACCGAGATGGTCGGCTCGGTGATGTTGAATGTAGTGTAGGACAGTCCATGACCAAATGGATATCGTGGAGTGATGTTCGCATTCTGGAAGTGACGATAATCGATGTAGAGGCCTTCGGTAAAGGTGTCCTGAATCTGACCAAAGGGTTGGTTGATAAGGTTGACGCTGGAAGGGTATTGGGATTCACTACGGGGAATCGTATATGGAAGGTGTCCGCTAGGGCTGTAGTCGCCGAAGAGGACATCAACGAGTGAACCCCCTGCTTCCTGGCCTGGCAGATGGGCGAAAACGACGCTCTTCACTGAAGGAAGATCGATCCAGTCCTCCAGTATAATGGGACCGACAGTGTGTACGACGACAACGACTTTCGAGAACTTTGACGCGGCAGCCTTCACCAGGTCATCTCCGTTGTGCCATGCATGGAGTCCTGCGACTGTGCGGTCGCCGGGGTTTCCTTCAACAGTGATGTAGTTTTCGCCAGAATCAGCATTGATAAACACAATTGCAACGTCAGCTGGTTTGGCAGTCACATCAGAGGGGAAATTGTCCGTGATGAAGAACTCTGCGTTTGAGGATGCGTTGGCAATGGCATCCTGTGGCGTATTGAGGTATGGGAGTTTTGATGTTCCACTTCCCCATCCCATAGTCAAAACCCCCTTGTTGCAGCCTCTGTCAGCACACGAATTGATGCCGTCGGGATTCGTCCCAGCATCAGTGCCGAAGATCTTCAAGGAATCGTTACGCTTCAATGGTAGTGTGTTATTCTCGTTCTTGAGAAGCGTGATGGCATCCCTTGCAACAGCTCTCGCGACGGTCTTATGGTCATCTTGGACGTCAACGAACTGGTTGACGACGCCGATTGGTGAAAAGACAGCACCGGGATATAATAAACCCTTAGAAGTGTCGGTGTTGGATGAGAAGTTGGGCGATGGGAAATCCTTATCTTGGCCAAATTTGTACCATGTCGCCACAATCCGAGTGACCTGTTTCTGAGTCAGCGCTGTAATACACCAATGCCACTCTGTTTTGCATCCGTAAGGAGTAAGATTCGCAGAGGGAATACTGTGTCAAAATAAGCTGCCGGGAGTATACGCATACCATGTCATTCAGACGGTCCACTGGAACGGTTCCGTTGAGTACAGATTTTGACAGCTCTGAGCCCCAGTAGGCATCTCCAAACAATGGAACAGCCCCGTCACCAGGCATGGCCATATCGAGGCCCGCGAGGGCCGAGGAGACACCACCAATCTGTGCCAGCCAATCTGTCATGACAAACCCTTGAAACCCGAGCTCATCTTTTAGCACACCGTTGAGCAATTTGCTGTTCTGGCTGCACGCAGATCCGTTCACCTGGAGAAGGTCAGCCATATGTAGAAGACTGGGCATTGAACTGCATACATCATTATAAGCCGTCATTACGGAACCAACTCCTGCCCTAACGCCTTCTGCAAAAGGCCAGAGGTAGAGCTCGTGCAGAGTCCTGTCATCGATATTCGAGGAGTACCCTCGCTGAATGACGCTGCTCATTCGGTACATCTCCTGCTCGTTGCCTATAAAATGCTTCAGTGTCGCGATAACCCCCGTGCTCTGCATACCCTTGACAGTCTGGGCTGCTCCGATTGCCTGCAGACTAGGATCTGCCCCAAAGCCCTCCCAATTGCGACCTCCCCTTGGCTTACGACCAATAGGACCAACCACCGGTCCCATCAGCACATTGACGCCCTTTCCTCGGGCTTCCTCACCAAGCGCGACTCCTCGAGCATACATGAGGTCCTTGTCGAACGTCGCGCCAACCGTGATACCTGCAGGAAACGCCGTGTTATGGTCTGTATTGCGGATTCCCAGGGGGGCGTCCATGAGACAGATGCTGGGGATGCCGAAACGGAGTGCGCTGCCGGTCTGACCCACGCAGGGACCCATGAAGATGCCAGTTCCGGTGGTCAGGTTCACCTTTTCGGCCAAAGTCATATTGCTCACGACTTCGTAAGCCTTTGCATACGCGGGAGCCCAATCTGACAGCCATCCTCCTGGCGGAGCGGGATAGTAAGGCGGGGATTCGTAGCCCTCTGGCACCGAGTCGCGGCGGATGAGAGTTGGGTCATAGATAGAGGTGTCAACAGGAGAAGAAAAAACGGGAGAAAGAAAGAGAGAGACTATAGTGAGACCGATGAGACGAGCCATGGTTGGATTATAACCAAGAAACGATCGACTAATTGATTATTGGGATTATCACTAACATGGTAGAATGAAAATGAAGGAAAGCCAGACAGGCTGGGGCTGAGAGTTTCCAGCCTTGGAGGATACGAGGACGGTATAAAGGAAGGGAAGAAGGAGGGAGCGCGAGGTGTCATACGCGCGGTCCTCGTGGTCGTGAACCCCGTCTCGCATCAACAAGCCCGGGGTTCGCATGTGGATCGATCTAAGCCAAGTGATCCATCGGTCGCTGGGAGATCCAGGAACCGATCCCTCGGCCGTTCTCCGTACCCGTCCATCGCTCCATCCCACTCCTGGAGGATCCTGCACGCGGCCTCACCACCAGCAGATGGTACTACATGTCACTGTCTCAGCTGAAGTGCTTTGTCCGCGAGATAACGAAGCCCAGACCGGTGCCTTTCTGTCTCTCGAGTGATGGTGAGTTAGTACTCTTTCTCAAAGTCTTTAGTCCGTACTCCCAACTCCCTCTTTAGTCTCAACCCTGCTATCGCGATCAGGAGATGTCCTCTTGCTAAACATGCATAACACAGTAGCACAGAGTACGCATACGGAGCAGTCAATTCTCTGCAACAGCGTTGGTCAAGAGGCCTCGCGAGTCCCATGAACTGCTTCGCTGCCAAGGACTGTGAGGGTCAGTGTACAGTCATCTGTCCTGGAAGCTTTCAAGGGTTGCCGGAGGTTACCCGATCAGGCAAGGATTGATCATCGTCGCAGTGGATGCCATCGGATACCCAGATATCGGGCATGTATCATAATGGGCTTTAAGCAGTTGAAAGTTTGGTTAGGCTAGAACCGCTAAGCAGGCTGCCCAGGTAAGTGGAACCCGGTACTCCACATTAGCTCCGAGGACGGAATCGTGCAGCTCGCTATCTACTCAGTAGACGATTTGTTACAACGTGTCTTGCGAGTACAAAGTACTTCGAACCATTGACTATTTCTCCCGCTCTTGCTTTTGGCAAAAAGTCGACCAGAGATTATCAAGAGACAGTAAGCCTGGGGTAGTTCTCGTTTAACTACGTCATGCCGCTTTTCTATTATTGGAAGTCTCCCTAAGCGAAGTTGCCTAGCCTCTCCATGGAAAACACCGGTGTCGGACTAATATGGAGTATCAAGACGGGGACGATCTCGCTTGCGAATTGCCAAGCGACGTTTCTTCTCTGGACCTCAAAAATGGTGTCCGGCATGCTCCGGTTGAAACACCTTCACATGCTGACGTTGATGTTTGATGATTCTTTATGCTTCCGGGACAGGCTGCTGCCAGGAGAGCCCATTGATCGGCAGCGATGTTGATGGATGTGGCTAGTCTGCGTCCACTTATCCTCAGTCGAGACTATCTTCAACTATTGGTCGCGTAAAGATCGAATCAGATAAAGGGTCTCAGGTTTGCACAGCACCAGAGAATACACAGTACTACTCCACAATTTGAGATTCTGGAACACTGCGAACAGCTAGAAGCTCCGGGTTGTCTCTAAGCAGTACCAGACATGCAATATGCTGAAACTTCGACAGCTCAGCTACTATCATCGAAAACTCGTTTAACCTGAGGACCATGGGTTTTTCCATTTGAATATCCATGGTTAACTACCTACTTTACTGGATATGGCCACCACACAACAGGGCATCCATGGACGGGCACCCTATGATACCTGACCTGGTATCTGGCAATCAAGGTTGTTGCTGCCACAGTGTTGCTGTCTAGGAATTAATAGGCACTGCTGGTTTCACGAAAAGATGACCCACGTTTCGTACCTGTCAATCGTTGGGCTTGAAATTCGACATTTGACATGAGTGTGCACTCGTCAAGCAGAACCGCATGCTAACCAAAAGGAATGATGAACTGAGCGGTGCTGACTGCTAAAGACAGACAAGCCATGTACACGACTTGCCCTCTGGGTATTCTAGCTTGACAGGCCCGAGGATCCAGGGAAATGGGATTTCTCTTCTATAGCCAGAAGGTATACAGTCTATTCTATCTATTTCATCGCGCATGTTGTATCCACGCCATATCAGTGGCCATCATTCAACTGGGAAACAGGGGAGAAAAATGTTAACAAGAGAGATCGTGTCATGACAATCATCCAATCGTCTATTTATCTATTCGAAGTATCCCGGGAACAGCCAGCCCAGCTTCTCCCGGGCCTCAGGGCTCCAGTTAGTAAGGGGCGTGCTGACTCCAAACTTGACGCTTCCCTCGAGGTGCTTCGCCTCCACAAGGTCCGCGTGCTTGTCCTCACTCAGCGCATCGAGAACCGCGCCGACGAAACGCCGCGCGTTGACGGCGTTCGCCTTCATGTTACCCATGACCATCTCGACAGTGACATCCTCACTGGACTCGTGCCAGCAGTCGTAGTCGGTGGACATGCAGATCATCTGGTAAGCGATCTCTGCTTCACGTGCCAGCTTGGCTTCGGGCAGACAGGACATGTTAATGACACTGCCGCCCCAGGCACGGTACAGGTTGCTTTCGGCACGGGTGGAGAATTGAGGACCCTCTGGAAAACCGGAAGTATGGACGTTAGTAACCTGCTTTCCGCAGCACAAAATAAGCAGCATGGGATATACGCACCGATGCAGACCAATGTTCCACGGTCGTGCAGCACGACGCCCTCGCCCTCCAGGCTGTGTCCGCAAGCTCTCACGACCTTGGCAACACCCTCATCGAACGGGTCCGCAAAGCCAACGTGCGCGACGGCACCGCCCTCAAAGAACGTCCATGGTCTGACACCCTTGGTCCGGTCGAACACCTGGTCCGGGACGACAAAATCGCGGGGCTTAATCTTCTCCTGCAGACTGCCGACGGCCGAGAAGGCGATGATGGTGCGCACACCGATGGATCTCAGGGCGGCAATGTTCGCGCGGGCGGGGACCTCATGAGGCGCGACCTGGTGGTGCAGGCCGTGACGGCTCAGGAAGGCGACAGGGAACTCCTTGCCGTTGTGCGAGCACTTGTGGTGCAGGATGGTGACGGGCGAGGAGGGCTTGCCCCAGGGTGTCGAGATGTCGAGGGAGGCGACCTGTGTGAAGCCCGGGAGCTCTCGCAGGCCAGTACCTCCGATGACGGCGATACGTACGGGGTCTGGGATATCAAGTCAGCACACAAAGCCCAGCTCTCAAGATGTTCCAGCGGCCCCTCTAGTTCTCCAGGCCGTCGCGCCAGATTGCGGACGAACTTACCCTTGTAGGTGTTGGGAAGAGCAGCCATCCTTCTTGCCAGTTGCTTTGCAGACTCAATCCTTCGCAGCGGACGTGACCGGAGAGAAGAAAGCTGACGGAGGATGAGCGACGCCGCTGGCATCCAAAGGGGTTGAGGCAGGGGGCGGGGAGACTTTTCTGCGACCTCTCACGATGGCGGGGCCGCTGGGCAAGCCCTTCCGCCCGGCCATTGGGTTTCCAGGCACCGCGCCCCACGTGCCAGCCAAGCCCGAGTTTATCGATCACAACAGGTGCGGTACAGCACGCTACAACGTTTATCCATATTCCTTGGAGTCTGTATGTATCTGTGCATGCCTGCAACTCACTTCCCTACAGATGAGTACTGGGTCCGGAGGAGCAAGACTCACTCTCACAACTACCAAGCATGGGTGATCAGTGATCTGAATATATATATATATATATCTTTATTGGATTGTCGTAGATGATGCCTCATATATACTTGGACTTTTTTTTTAAAGATAAATCACTGATCGTTCAATTTATCCGCATTCTCGACCAGCTTAACAATCTTCGACATGACACTGGAAGATTCTTGCAGAGATACAGACTACACACTTGTTGTCCCTCATGCTGGCCGCCACTCGTAATGGTGAGCACCCTTGTGGACCTTCCCTGGATCCTCGCCGGGAACACCAGGCTTGTCGTACGCATGCGCACCAAAGAAATCCATCTGTGCTTCCATGAACTTCGTCGGCAGCATCGTACCGCTGCAGTACTTGATATACTCCAAACTGGCTGACATGGCTGGCAAGTACTGGTCACTCTCAGCACCCCTGATGACGATCTCCTTCAGATGCTCATAGTGTCTATTCAGCTCAGCCGAGACCTGGTCGATGAACTTCATGTTCCTGATTGGTTGTCCAGATGAGAGAACCGGCTGCAGCATGTCTGCAATGTATTCCGCCTGGATGATACAGCCGGCGCGCCAGATCTGGATGCATTTTCCCAGGTTGATATGCCAGCCCTCATCGGCAGATGCACGCGCGATCAGTTCAAGACCCTGGCAGAAGGAGGCGAGGAAGGAGCAGAACACCGCGCGGCGGAGGGTCTCAATGAAGGCCGCCTTGTCCTTAATGCCCTCGATCCGCTTTGGAGGGGGGATTCTGAGCTTTTCAGCTACCTTTATCCTCTCTTCACGGTTCCCACTTGCGACGCGCAGGAAGTGACCACATGCTACGGTAGGGGCTGCAATGTGGCGCGCCGCGGTGTCCATCACGGTCCAGAACGGTGTGCCTTCTGTGTCATCATCGTCTTGAACAACCTTGTCCAGGACGTCATCAAGGACATACCCATCTGCCTCACTGGCGCCTTCGCCATTTTTGTCTCCCCGGGGAGTCTTCTTTGTCCGGCAGATCTCCGAGCCAATTTGGATCAAGTATGTCTCTTTCAATTCCCCACTCTTGTTCCATGCTTCGAAGATATCGCCAATTTCATCATATGACAGTCCCAGGCCATTATGCAACAAGGACCACGCCTCACACGTTGTGGACAGCATTCCACCTTCAATGCCGTTATGGACCATCTTGACAAAGTGACCTGCGCCTCCAGGACCGACATATGTAACACAGGGCAGCCCGGTCCTGCGATCCTTCGCAGCATATAACTCAAGGAATGGCATGACAATGTCAAGGGCTTTCTTATCACCACCTGGTGACAAGCTTGGTCCGCGCCTGGCGGACTGGTAGCCTCCTGAGACCCCCATTCCAATCCAGCTGACACCTAGAGGCTCCAGCTCCTTTTGTCGTCGCTCTGTCCTTCTATAGTTCTCATTACCGCCGTCGAGGATGATATCGCCTGCCTTTAGGTCATGTTTGATCATACTCAGTACCGAATCGGCCGGATGACCGTGCGTGATGGAGAAGATGAATAGCTTCCGTTCGCCCTTGCCTTCCAGGCTCTTTGTAAACTCGTCGATGTTGTAGAATCCTTCGATCTTGCCCTTGCACTCCTTGGCGTCTTTGGCAAACCTGAGCAGCTGGTCGACATTTTGGCGCTTGACATCCCATACCGAGACGTCGAGGCCGAGTTCGGCGAACGCAAAGGTCATCATGGAACCCATGTTCCCGGCCCCGACGACGCCAATGCGTTTGAATCTTTGGACTGGGTCTACCATGGTGTCCGACTGATACCTGCCTTCCTAGTGTGCCTGTCGAAAGTTTGAACAGTTCTTATTTCAGTCAATTGAGCTGAGAGGAGAGGAGGGAAAATGAGCGATGTGCGATATGCAAACAATATCGACCAGTAGGCCAGTCTGTACTTGAAGGAAACCGCTGCGGCAAACGGGCATATCATCCGCGTGTGGCCTTCACGTACGCCGCGGTTACATCATGGCAGCTTCAGCTGCACATAATAACCTGGGGAACGTCATGGCGCACCTTGCTCGTCAGACTAGCGTACTTGCTCTGGTGGCCATCGTATCAAAAGCGAGACACTATACGAGCTGCCAGTGACTTTCCATCTCTCTCAAAAGGCCCCCATGAAGTTCCAGGATCTGGGGACACGTTTCATTCGTCGACACTGGAACTGGAGAACTCTATGAGTTGGTTCGCGACCGGGATGATGTTCCGATTACGACATGTCGACAGAGCTCCCCAGCCCTAGCCCTAACGGGCCGCCTCTCTATCCCTGCGTCAATGCAGCATCATCATACCGAACTATAAACAAAGCAAGCGAAGAAAGGAGGATAAGCATATCATTCTCACTGATTCTCGAAACCGATTTGGATTTCGGTACGTACGTTTCTTGCTCTATAGTATAGGGCACGATCTGCAGCCCCCGCGGCGCCGAGGAATCCTTATCCATAACTCCATGTTCTCTTATCGATAAGCATATCTCTAGTCATCGTATATATCTGTTCCAACATGGCTTCCACCACGGCGCAACCAATGTCCTTGTCCTCCTTTCAAAAGATCCCTCTTGCCTATGCTTCCTGCTCTATCGGATGCCACCCGTCTGACACTCTGCCCCGCAAGCTTGAAGCCATCTCCCAAGCTGGCTTCTCTGCGATCGAGCTCTCTTTCCCAGACATCCTCGACTACGCATCGCGGACGACAGGCCACCAGGTCTCGCATGACAACTATGCGGAACTTACGACGGCGGCGGGGGAGATCAAGAAGCAGTGCAATGCGCTGGGGCTGGATATCATGATGCTGCAGCCGTTCAGCAACTTTGAGGGGTGGCCTCGGGGGTCGAAGGATCGGCAGGAGGCGTACGAGAGGGTGAGGGGGTGGATTGAGATCATGAATGTTTGTGGGACAGATTTGTTGCAGGTACGTCGTCGTCGTTTGTCCCGCTTGACTGAATGGTAAAAGTACACGTAATGGCGCAGCATTCAAAGAGTGATATCGTATAACGCATGCTCGATAATCTAGGTCGGATCCACAGACTCCCCCGAAGAGAAAATATCCAAACGCCTCGAGGACATCGTCCTCGACCTGAGTGAACTGGGAGACATACTTTCGAAGCGAGGTATGCGCCTTGCCTACGAGAACTGGTGCTGGTCGACCCACGCCCCGACCTGGAAAGACGTCTGGGAGATCGTCAAAAAGGTCAACAAGCCCAACGTCGGCCTCTGTCTCGACACTTTCCAGACCGCCGGCGCCGAATGGGGTGACCCGACCACGCCGTCCGGCTTCATCGAAGATATCCCCAAGGACGAACTCGACCGGCGCTTCAATGCCAGCCTGGAGGAATTATCCAAGACGATCGACCCGAGAAAGATCTTCCTCCTGCAGATTTCGGATGCGTACAAGCCTGCTAAACCCCTGGAAAACCAAGTGGTCAATAACCTCCGGCCCCGGGCGCGGTGGAGTCATGATTTCCGACCCATGCCGTTCGACGGGGGGTACTTGCCCGTGGTGGAGGTGACAAAGGCGGTGCTGAGGACGGGGTTCCGGGGGTACTTTTCGATGGAGATCTTCGATAGCGGGCCCGAGGGACGGGGGAAGGATTATGAGATGAATGAGTTTGCGCAGAAGGCGATGCAGAGTATGCAGCAGTTGTTGAAGAATTGTGCGGAGGGGGATTGAATTTCTGTCATTCAGGTAGCTGTCGTTTCTTGTGTATTTGGAAGAGATTGTATTTTGGGAAATAGAAGCAAATAGACTATTTTAGCCGTTATACCAACTCTCCACTGGTGTCCAAAATTGTAATTTGGAATCTTCGCGGGAAAAACATGCTCAAATGGAAGTATGTCGTGGGCAACAGAGAGTCTTTTTCAGAACCCTTCCACCTGCGTACCGATATTCAGCTCACCAGCAATATCAAGCAGTGTCTTCCCAACAACCAGATCCATTATCCCCATACCCACGCATTTAAAGACAACATTACACCCATCCGGAACGGCGATCATCTCAACTTCCTTGCCCGGAACGAAGAGCTCCCCAATCTCAACCAGCTGTTCCTCTCCCACCTTCGCCGCGATGAGCTCCCCAGACTCCTCAAGACACGCCTCCTTCGAATCGACATAGATCTTCCCACCGCCGGAGAGCAGCGTGGCAGTGTCGACCTCCTGCATGTGCGGCTTATACGATCCGATAAGGGAAATAAACCGCTGTCTGGAGGAGACTCCTCCATCTTCCCTGGTCTGGTGTCGCTGGAGATACGAATACGGAAAAAGCGGCTCCGTGGACGGCGTACAGCAGAACAGGACGTCGCTTGAAGCGAGCTCTGACCGTAGTCTTTCGCCGAAGTCTGGTGTATCTTCCTTTGCTAGAACACTCATCGTGACATGGGGATACAAGGGACGGAGTCCCGCTAGGACTTCATTATCGATATATTCAAGCCTCTTCCGGCCGCGGTTGATGAATGTAATCCTCTTGATCTCCCCCGGGACGAGCAGCAGCGCCAACCGCGCGTGCCACTCCGCCTGTTTCCCGGAGCCGAAGATGGCGATATTCTCCTTCCTGAGAGACGAGCAGCGTGTGAAGAGGGTCATCGTTGCCAGAGCGGTTCGAAACGCTGTGACTTCTGCGGCGCTGAGCAGGCCCGTAAGCTTGCCCTCTGGCGAGAAGACGTTGATAACGCCCACCACACTCCCGTCACCGGCGCCAGGGATAGTCACGATCTTGATCCCCGTGGTGGTGGTGCTCGAGGCGGGCATGAACAGGGAGGTGTTGTTGTCCCTCGTGACGATGTGGCTTCGTAGAGGTTGGTGGATCAGCTTTTCTGTTCCTGATGTAGACTGTGCGGAGAAGCTTCCCAGTGATTCAGACAGAGCGTTTAAGAGGTGGTGGCATTGCTCTGGCGTTAGGTGTCGGAGGAGTTGGGAGAGTTCGTGCTCGGGGAGGAGTCGCATCTTTGCGTTTTATCAAACGAATGCGATTCTTTTTGCCGGTGTGTTTTTGGTGAAAAATAATGACCTTAGGATGCCTGCTGCCTCATCATACGGGGATTTATCTTGAAATAATCCAGTTGAGGTTATCTTTCACAGGCAGGTTGTTTTGGTTTTCCCAGAACCGTTCGAGCAAGTGGTTGAATACCTAGTATCAACTGGTCGACTCCATAGGTCGGGCCGGTCCCGGAACACTACTGTGACCCAGCTGGTTGTCAACGATAGGGCGGGTAAGATTTGAGGAGCACAGCGGGCCGTAACGAATTTAGATGAAGTAAAAAACGTCAATTGGCGTGTTTGGATCGGACATCGGGACAGCACCGATCGCGGCTGATTCGTCCATAGAGGGAACGAGATCTGTTTACCCCGCCATGGCTGATATACTTGCGTGTACCCCGCCTAGTTTAACGGGAACCCAAACAGATGTCCTGTGAGTGAGTATTCCTTATTCAAATTCAATATCACATGTTGAAATTCCAAATTCGCCCTTTTGAAGTTGCTGATGTCGCGAGACCTTTTCTGCCCCTCATCATAATAATAAAATTGCCGATGCGGGGCAATGAATTATATAACATCGCCTCTACTTCAACTTTGTACAAGGATACCTACCTCCTAGATAGTATAAACACCGACGTCATTTAATAAACAACAAGACCTGGGAGAGTCACCGCTATATTTATTGTCGGAAAGAATCATCCATCTCCCCTTCCTCAATTGCTTAAGAAAAAAAACAGCATGGACATCTTCACCCACCTCTCAAATCCAAATCCAAAAACCAAAACACCCATCAAATGCATCGACATGCACACAACCGGCGAACCCACCCGGATCATCATCTCCGGCTTCCCAGATCTCTCCTCTCCCACCGCCGGCCTCACCCTCCTCGAACAACGCGCCCAGGCCAAGGCGCAATACGACCACCTCCGTGCTTACCTCATGCTTGAACCCCGCGGCCACCGACATGTACGGCGCCATTCTCCGCCCGGACACCGAACTCGTCGACTCGGGAGAAGCCCACATCGGCGTGCTCTTCATGCACAACGCGGGGTTCTCGACCATGTGTGGACATGCCACGATCGCGCTCGGTCGATTTTTGGTTGATACGTACGATGAGGAGGTTTTTTCCGAGGAGGAGGGAGGTGGTGATTGATCCTGTGGAAAAGGTGGCGAGGGTGAATCTGCATGCGCCGTGTGGGGTTGTTAGGGTTGATGTTCCTACTATTACTATGGAGGAGGATGGGAGGGTTGTTTCGGATCCCGAGAGACCTGTGGCGTTTATTTCCTCGCCGGTGTTTGCGTCGGGTGTTGATGTCGAGGTTCACATTCCCAAGGAGAAGAGGTGGCCGGAACTTGAACTGGCTGGCAGGAAGAGTGTGGTGGTTGATGCGTGTTTCGGGGGGACGTTTTACGCCATTATCTCAGCTCAGGAACTCGGGTTTCCCGGTGGGCTAAGGAAAGGGAAGGTGGATCTGGATGCGATTGGTCGTGCTGTGAAGTCGCTGAAGAGTCATCTCGTCGAAGCTCCCAAGTTTGCGGCGTGTATCAAGCACCCGACGACTCCGGATCTCTCGTTTCTGTACTCCGTGATGGTCGTTGACCACAAGGTGGGCGTGGTTCCGGAGGGTTCAGATGGTGCGGAGACGGGATTGTGCTATTTCGCAGATCACCAGATCGATCGGTCCCCGACGGGGAGCTGTGTCGTTGCCAGGATGGCGCTGGCGTATGCGAAGGGGCTCAGGAAGCCCGGACAGCGTTGGACGTACCATTCGTTGGTGTCGAATGCGTTTGCGGGGAACGGAGGTTTTACGGCTTCCATCGTTGAGGAGGTTGAGATCGCTGGTGGTGAAGGGATAAAGGCAAATGGGGTTCTTGTGAGAGTTGAGGGACAGGCGTATTATACGGGTTCGTCCACGTTTATTGTCGAGGAGGATGATCCGATATCGGTTAAGGGGTTTTCGATGAAGGGGGTCTGTTCGTAGAATATATGCAATTTTGAGATAGGTATCTATCGGGTAAGCAATCTAGATCATTATAAATGGTGCGTTCTAACTCCAATGATGTTCAAAGTCTCCTCCTCAGTGAGGTATCAGACAACAATGACGAGGAAGAAACTTCAGCAATAGAAATATATGATATATCGAACCAAATTATCAGTTATATCCGGCCTAATTCTCCAAACCAACTGCCCTTCGCAACCTCCGCTTCAACTCCGTCACCATCGCCAGCTGGGACTGCTTCGTCCGGCTCACCGCTTCAGTGTTCTCCACGGCCCGTCTCATCAAGAAACCCATGCACTCCTTGACCGAGCCCCATGTGAGAAGCTTGTACACATTCGGGTTCTCCAGGGCAGCAGCGTCTGGATCTGAGTCACCACTCCGGTAGCCCTGCACCAGCTCACAGCTAATCTCGTCTGCCATGCCCTGCAACTGAGCATATGCGAGCTCGACGCGCGCCTCACCGCGGAGCGCCTGCTGCAGACGGAGATTATGTGCCTTTCGGACGGATTCCTGGTTATGCGTAGCGATGATGACGTTGACCGGTGGGAGCTGCTCAGGGTGGTATTTGGACGCGGACTTCAGCGTGGAGTTATACCGTCTGGTCAGAAGGGCGTCGACAATGCCATCATAGCACTGGTCGGTTTCCTCCTTTCTGGACCAGATCAGGTGTCGAGGCTCGGTTTTCAGATACGCGCCCCGCACGAGCTTCACGCCCAGAGTGTACCCTTCCTGGCGGGAAATCTCCAGGTGTTTTGCAATCGTGGCGGGCGTGGAACGGAGGTAGGCCTGGTATGTGCCGTACATGGTCGCGCGGCCGGGGGTCTTCGAATTGCAGTATTTCTGGTATCTCATGGTCCAGGCCTCGATTCCGGGCTGGACGGCTTGCTCTTCGGCATCGACCAGGAGACGTGCCCCGCGAGCCACTGCTGAATCACAGACAGCCCGGATGGCGGAGTCGACGTAATCTGGCGGGGGGAGCTGTTTCTGTAGCAATTCCAGAGCTTGAGGTCCCATTCCAGTAAATCTGCAGATATGGTTAGTCTGAGGCTCAAAAAATAAAATATTAAAATATTAGATCGATGAATCGTACTTCAATGCAACAAAATCCCCATCATGCGCCATGTCAACGGTCTGCAGCGTTCCCTTTAACCACGTCTCCACATCCTGTCGCGCAGCTTTCTCGCCCAGTGCACTCTTGCTATCCCCGACCAGTACCTCTCGGGCATATCCCAGAAGGACTCCTCTGTATCCCAACCGTTTCATCTCTTCGATGGAACGTTGAACCTCGGCTTTATTCTCCCCGGCGTTGAACTGCTTGTACAACGTATTTTTAACAAGCCAGTTCAGAAAAGGATTCCTGGAAACATCCAGAACGGGGTTCTTCGGATTTGCCAAGACGGACAGTGTGTATATGCATGGTCTGAGGAGGATAGGAGATGATGAGATGGAGAGTATTAAGAGGGAGCGCAGGACTGTGGAGAGAGGGAGTATGGCGAGCGGAGATCTCGAGCTACTTTTCTGGGGAGATGGGTGTTGTATGAAGTTGCTCGTAGAAGGTTCGTCTGTGCTGGCGACTGAAGATTTAGCGTTTCTCGTGCTGCTAACATATCTGCATCGGCAGGATGGAATAGCTCGGATGGGCACCGTCCGTACGGGGCGTAGCGCGGGCTTCATCGTGGTAACTATATCAAGGAGTAATGAGAAAGCAGATATCACTCCGCTATTAAAGTATGAGGGATATACTATGAAAAGACATCAAGATAAGAGATATTGATGGAGATAGATTACAGATAAATGGGATTTCGCGAATGCTTGTCTCTCTTATGATCATGATGGGGAGACCGGCTGTGAACCGCTTCGACCGGTACGGTGTCGAGGCAGCTACAGGCCGCCATCTCCGGTCACAGGTCCAACGACTCGACCCCTTGCAGCTTCTTATCAGATGAGATCACTTGGCATCAAGATGCATCCACCACTTGGAGCGATTCCATATGGATATACAGGCCTATCTTGACGGGTCACGATATAGAGACTGAAGGTTATCGTCGGTATTCCTGGTCGCGGGCCGGGCGGCCAGCGTCGGTGTGCGGCCAGCTGAGCAGAGTCTCGGGCCGGTCTGGCGGGCAGAAGAGATGGACGGCCAGATCTCGCTGCTCGTGGTCACAAGCCGGAAAGAGTATGGCATGCGTATCTTAGCGTCGCGATCAGACCGGGAAGCAGCGTTATCTGACCGGAAACGTCATCTTAGACCGGCTCGCTACCCGGTCATCCATCTTTTCTGACTACAGGGTTTTTGTCATCGCACAATCGCCACGGTGTAACGCTGAGCCCGCCGACACGGCTGCTATCAGCGACGGGCGAAGCCAGATATGGGGGGCTGGAGACGGGCCCAATAGCGGTCTGCTTCTCGGAGCCTTCCCGGGCTGTGATCTTCAGGCCCAGAGAGGCGGTTGCTGGACTGGCTGCCAGACCGCGGCTCCAGCCGCCCCCGTGATACCCACTGCGGTTCCCCGCGCGTGGTCTGGGGTTGCCTGCTACAACTTATAATATCGTGCTGGGATCGTGAACAGGTGGATGGATTCTGGAAGGCGTTGTCTCTTTGCGGCCGTTGGTTCAATTTCCCCGCCAGACCATCTCTTGCGCTCATGATGAATGTCACCCCGAAGGCCCTGGAGGAAGCCAAATTCGAGTCCTCCCAGGTGGCTCAAACCGACTCGAAGTCTTTTACCGGGGAAGTCAATCATGTGACCCATGGAGAAACTCGTCGTGGGCTGAACAGCCGTCATATCCAGTTTTTGGCCTTGGGAGGATGTATTGGAACGGGTCTATTTGTCGGGTCGGGAGCTACCCTTTCTCTCGTCGGGCCTGGTGAGTCGCAATCAGCCCGCAGATGGAAATAGTGTTCTAATTTATCATAGCCCCTTTGCTCATGTCCTACATCGCGATGTCATCGGTTGTCTGGGCCATCATGAACGTTCTGGGTGAAATGTCCACGTACCTGCCGGTTCAGGGCGTGTCTGTGCCGTACTTTGTCAATCGATTCACCGAGCCAAGCCTGGCGTTCGCCGTTGGTATGTTGCTACTCTTTGCTACTCTTTGCGGGTATTGGCGTTGACATGTTTGCAGGATATAATTACTGGTAAAAAAAAAATAAAGTCGTTTAACTCGGTGTAGTGCGATAATTAATTGATTACCAAAGGTATTCGTTTTCGATGCTGATGGCTACCGAAGTAACGGCTGCTACTCTGATCATCGAATACTGGCAGACAGATGTGCCTATCGCAGCATGGATAACTATAGTCCTTGTTGGTATGCTTCGACCTCTGCAGCTTGGCATACGCAAGTGCTGACTGTATAGTGATTCTGTTTCTCAATATCATTGCGGTCTCCCTTTTCGGAGAAGCTGAGTTCTGGTTTGCCTCGATCAAAATCATCGCTATCATCGGATTGATTATTCTCGGGGTCGTCCTGTTCTTCGGGGGCGGTCCCAACCACGACCGTCTCGGCTTCCGGTACTGGGTCCACCCAGGCGCCTTCAAACCGTACCTGGTCGGAGGAGACACCGACCGGTTCCTCGCTTTCTGGACCGCCTTTATCAGGTCGGGCTTCTCTTTCATCTTCTCTCCCGAACTTATCACCACTGCCGCCGGCGAAGCAACCTCACCCCGGCGTAACATCCCCAAGGCAACTAAGCGCTTCATCTACCGTCTGTTTGCCTTTTACATTCTCGGTTCTCTTGTCGTTGGCGTCACTGTGGCTTACGATGACCGGGATTTGCTGTCGGGCATCGAGAACGGTGGCCAAGGCGCCGGCGCCAGCCCGTTCGTCATCGGTATCCAAAATGCAGGCATTCAAGGGTTGAACCACGTCATCAATGCCGCAATTCTTACCTCTGCCTGGTCTTCTGGGAATTCATGGCTGTTCGCCGGCTCCCGCACGCTGTACTCACTGGCGTGCACTGGTCAAGCGCCAAGGATCTTCGCGATCTGCAACAGGAAAGGCATACCGTACGTCGCTGTCCTCTTCACCTTCGCAATCGGATGTTTATCTTATCTGAACGTGTCCAACTCGGGCGCCAACGTGTTTTATTGGTTTACCAACATCACGACTGTCGGTGGGTTTATATCGTGGATTGTGATACTGGTTTCGTACCTGGTAAGCATTAGTAGACGAAAATTGCTTAGTCGAATCAGAGAGACTTACCCATGCCTAGCGATTCAGGAGTGCCTTGAAGTTTCATGGCTTGCTCCACACTCTGCCGTTCAAGACCCCTCTGCAGCCGTACGCCACGTACTATGCTCTGTTCATCGTGTCTCTCCTCGCTCTGACGAACGGCTATGCCGTGTTCTTCCCGGGCAAATTCACCGCGTCGAGCTTCCTCGTGTCGTATGTGCTGTTTGCCGTCTTTCTCGGCCTGTATCTCGGCCACAAGCTGTGGTTCCGGACCCCGTGGATGACCAAGGTGTCCGAAGTGGATGTTATCTCCGGCAAGGAGGAGATCGACAGGATGTGTGAGCATGATGAGGAGAGGAAGCCCAGAAACTGGGTGGAGAGGTTCTGGTTCTGGCTTGTGTAGACATCGTATGACAGTAGCTGTTAGGATGGTGTGATGCAGATAGACAAAATCAATGGTCCCCCGCTGGGATCCGCTTGGACTTTCCATGGCATGATGGTCTGCAGGTGGTAAAATGGCCGGGAATCGAGAACCCGGGTGGTTTGTTATTGTTTGTTTCGCACGATGCGCACGTTTCCAGGACACGCATCGCGACCACTGCACCGCACAAGCCTCTTGTCACCCCCGACTTCCTGGGCTATCACAATGCGGGGTATGTGGACCAATGGCAGAAAGTCGAACCGGGGTAACCAGTTACGATACGGGGGTTACCACTCGCTGACGTATCACTGCGCCCAACCGGCAGTGGACCCGGGCCGGGGTGGGCCCACTGCCCCCCGGGGAATGTCAGGGTCGCCAGGCCAGACCGGGAAGGCGCCCGGCATGCATGTGTGTGTGTCTGGTGTCGCTGCCCGGTCGCAGTTGCAGGAAATGAGCTGATGCCGCTGCAGCTGCCTGAAACACAGCGCTTAACCTGCCATAGGTTTCCGGTCGGCCCTCGGTTTAAATAACACGTACATCGCCATGCCTTCCCCGCTCTGCTGCAAGTCTTATAGGAGTCCCAAGGCACCCAGCGAGCTCTCACCGCTGCTATCCATCGTCTCTTCAGAGCTGTGCAATTAGCTAGGACCTGCAAGAGACATTGGTTAATCATGATGCGACCGGCCTCTCTTTCCCGCCAATCTAGGCAGCTGTCGAGGTTGTATGCAAGATCATGCGGCTTTGCGCAGAACAGGCGGGGTACTGGCTCTTTGGCCACCTTCAAAGTCCCTAAGATTGAGAACGAGCCCAACGTAAGATGGAGGCCCTCAATCGACGAATTTTTTTGGAGCATGCTATCTGACTTTATGTCTCGATAGAAACACTATGCCCCTGGAACATCGGACCGCAAGGCCCTCCAAGATGCGCTCGCGAAAGCGAAGCAACAAGCCCCGCTCAATGTCCCTCTGGTGATAGGAGGGAAGGAGGTACGTGCAGAGAGAAGCTTAATTTCTTTCCCCTTTTATCCAGAAATGCTTACATTTTGTAGATCAAAGGCTCTAGTACTCAGACACAGAACAATCCCTCGACACACACCCCCGTTGCTACCTACTCGAACGCCAGCGCTGCTGACGTTCAAGCCGCCATCGACGCCGCACTGGCCGCGAGGAAGTCATGGGCGTCCGCATCCTTTGAAGACCGCGCCAGCGTCTTTCTGAAGGCTGCTAATCTGATCTCGAAGAAGTATCGATACGACATTATGGCGTTGACCATGCATGGTCAAGGTAAGAACGCCTGGCAGGCGGAGATCGATGCTGCGGCGGAGCTCTGTGACTTCTTCAGGTGAGTTGGGATACTAGAGAATATACGATACTAGATGTACAATGTCTGGATGCTAATCCGTGCCCAGATTTGGCGTCAAATACGCGGAGGAGCTTTACGCGCAGCAGCCAGTCCATAATTCACCTGGTGTCTGGAAGTAAGTTATTCTCCATGTCTTAGCACACGGATGACTAACCTCGACAGTCGCCTCGAGTATCGTCCTCTGGAAGGATTCGTATATGCCGTCAGTCCGTTCAACTTCACCGCCATCGGAGGTAACCTACCTGGTGCACCGGCGTTGATGGGCAATGTTGTTGTCTGGAAGCCATCACCGTCCGCTATCGCCTCAAATTATTTGATCTATAAGATCCTCCTCGAATCTGGCCTGCCACCAAACGTCATCCAATTTGTCCCGGGTGATGCAGAGGAGGTCACCAACACGGTATTGAACCATCCTGAATTTTCCGCCCTTCACTTCACGGGTAGCACCAGCGTTTTCCGCTCGCTTTATGGGAAGATTGCGAGCGGAATTGCAGAGGGAAAATATAGGGGCTATCCTCGTATTGTCGGTGAGACGGGAGGGAAGAACTTCCACCTTATACATAACACCGCCGATACCAGAGACGCAGTTTGCCATACCGTCCGTGGAGCCTTTGAGTATCAAGGTCAGAAGTGCAGCGCGACATCACGTGTCTATGTTCCCTCCTCGATGGAGGAAGAGTTCCTGGAGGAGTTCATTCCGGAAGTCAAGAGGATCAAAGTCGGAGAGCCGGATGATCTGACCAACTTTTGCGGCCCTGTCATCAACGAGGCAGCGTTCAACAGACTGACCAAGGTCATTGAGGAAGCAAAATCTGACCCCGAGCTTGAGTTATTGGCCGGCGGTACCTATGATTCATCCAAGGGCTGGTATATCCAGCCGACTGTCTACCGTACCAGGAACCCCGACCACCCCCTCCTTTCCCGCGAGCTTTTCGGCCCGATCCTGGTGATCAACATCTATGATGACGGTCCTACCACCGCCTTTGCCGATATCTGCCAAAAGATCGATGAGACTAGCGAATACGGCCTTACAGGCGCTGTGTTCGCGCAGGATAGGGAGGCCATCCGGTTCGCTGAAGACGCGCTCCGCAACGCGGCAGGGAACTTTTACATCAACTGCAAGAGCACTGGCGCTGTGGTCGCCCAGCAGCCCTTTGGCGGTGCCCGAGCAAGCGGAACCAACGACAAGGCGGGAAGCGCAAACCTCCTTTCGCGCTTTGTCAGTCTGCGGTCGATCAAGGAGGAGTTTGGTCCGACATATTCAGTCACCTATCCCAGCAATGAAGCTCCTAAATAAGGATCACAGTCAGATGTGATTGGTTTGTTTGATGTTATCTCTTTTGACGATTCTAGCCGGGACCGTATCGTTCCCGTTTCATACCCGAGGCGTTTTGTGGTTTAATATTCTGCGACCATTATTATTCATCTCAACATTTCTGAGGTCGCCTTGCACTTCGTGGGATCAACTAGACCAATCAGAGGGCATAGACTGTCTGTTTCGTATGTTGTTGGAATATATTGAAGGTTGTTTATATAGCGTGGGCGCCGCTCATGATTTCCACCCCAAGAGGTTTAGAAATTGAGTTACTATCTGATGATCTATTAGGGCAGCCTCCATGAGCAGGTAGATTTGGTAGTCAAATAAAGTGGAAAGTACTACGTCTACAAAATTTGAAATCCTGAATCTCTTACCGTAGTTATGATATTGCAAGTTTGTGCTGTTCTGTACTGTACATGGTATAATCTGTTGAAATAGCAACCAAAAATGTGTGTCCTCACTCATATGCGACCAAACGCCAACATCCGCCCAAAGCCCACACCATGCGCCAGTCCATATACTCCAACGTCTTAAATCCTAGAGTCAAGTAACCGTGCACAATCCCAGCAAATAACAATAAATGATGGTATCCAATGATAAAATTCACCACCCCTTACCATCCCTCCCACCCGTAACAGCCAACTCCTTCTCCCGATCCATCTGATCGCGCAACTTCTCGATGCGTTGCTGCAGCTCGATCTTCTTTCTTTCCCTCTCATCTTCCGGTATCGACTGTTTCCCCTCTTCTTGTTTTTCTCCATCTCCCTCACCATCATCTTCAAGATTCTGCACCTCCCTCTCCAACCTCCCCACCTCCCGACGCATCTCAAACCACCGCTCATACTGCGCCTTACTCTCAAAGCACACCCCGTACCCCTGACAATAGCACTCGTACTCGTCGGGACAAAACACCTCCCGTCCCGCAAAGATGTACTGCCACGTATACTCCCACACGCGGCCGGAGAGGCGGTCCTCGAGGTCCGTCTGTAACAACCAGTCCCGGTAGAAGATGTATTTCTCCCTCGGGATGGAGAGGATTGTGGCTTTGGAGAGGGCGAATTGGCCGCAGCATGGTTGGGAGAGGACCTCGGGGAGCCTTTTCCTCTCAGGAAACAGCTCCGTCCAAGAGTCTCCTATGATTGCGGATTCGGGGATTTTCAGATCGTCGTCCTTGTCTGAGAGTCTGGGGTGGATGTGATTCGGACAACCCGGTTGGTGGTGGCACCGGAGGTTCATGTAGCCGGTTTTCAGGACGTGGGAGGATCGGAGGCGGGAGACCATCGTCGCGGAGGAGGAGTCGAGGAAGTCGTTGTTGTGCCAGGTGCGGAGGTGGGAGTGCATGAAGATAGAGATGTCCGAGAGGTTGGGGTCGTCGTAGTGGTCGATGATGTAGGTCAGGTAGACCATGGCTTCGTGGCCCTTGTTGGCTGGCACGGTGTAGTTGTAGTTTTTGAAGTTGGGGAGCGAGGTGAGGTTGGGGTTGGTGGAGGGGTCGTCGATGTCGACGGTGTAGATGGCCAGGGAGAAGGTGGGGTCGGATTCTGCGAGCTCGTCGGCCCAGAGGGTGATTTCTTCGGAGAGCTTGGCGAGGATGAGGGTGCGGGTTGTGTTTTGCGTTGTCGTCGTTGTTGTAGACGTAGATGTGGACGTAGTAGGAGGAGGGTGAGGAGGAGTACTATTATCTAGATGGATCCGCTGCGACTGCGGCAGGAGGTTTACGTTTGAACCCCTCAGTCTCCATGATAGAAGTAAGAATATTAGAATTATGCATGTTGCGAGAAATATGTTCCTCTTGCAACGGATATCCATTCTTATTGGTTTGGCATTGAAAAATGTTGTACGCTGTTGAGAGGAAAAAAAAGAAGTGTCGAAGAAAAGAAACATCAGGGACCTGGCGACCTGGCCGGTCCAGGTACAGGTGGTTATCGGTTCTTTATTATGGGAGCCAAGTCAGCTTCAGCCCTTGATTATCGGGGGCGGCGATCACTTACACCGGGTTCAAGTTGAACTGCAGTAATGTCTTCTTTTAGGAGCAAATCATGTTTGACTTGCAGGGATATAACCGCCCACCGCAGCTTACCAACGAATCGCAGCTGCGGCGCCCCCAAATCATTGTCAGCGCGAAATGCCAGGCAACGCGCTTTGTTTGCAGATCCTGCGATATCTCCGGGTGCGATTCGTTTGCGGTTTTGGCACGATTTTGAGTTGCAGGTCAGGAAGGTCGCATTCATTTGACCTTGAGTTAATTAGGACTATACAAGGATGATGAAACTTGGTCGGCTGCTACGAAGAGCCAGATTTCCAGATCGCGTATGGGACTTGGGTACTAAGTCCACGGTATCATCGTGGCAAACGCGCTGGGCAGGGTTTCTCGAAACATTCCAGGTGTTTATCCCATGTTTGGGGGGTTGGAGACTGGGGTCCTAAGGGGCAGCCGCTTGATAAGACCTCCTGTAGCTGCGATGTCTCATATACTCTACTCTCTCTGGTCTGGTGTGTTGTGTTGGCGCTGGACTTGGTGATATACCTTGCAAGAATACCTCCTACATAGACGTACCCCCTTTGCAACATTTTACAGTCCATCATGGCCGTACGACACATCCCCTCGATGCGTGCCTTGATGTTCTTCGTCTTCCACTCGGACCTGCATACCCAACCCTACCCGATACTACATCATAGTAAATTATCCACGAATTGGATGCTGTGTTTCTGTTGTTAGCAGCATTAGAGATAACAAGAAACTAACATCTTTCAGTTTTCTGAACAGGGTCCACTCCAGGTCGAAGCCGGAGATACTAGAGTGAACCCGCATCCGCCGTATCCGGGGCCGATTCCCCCCTCTACTCCTTTCGTGGAGACTCCTGTTCCTTCTCCGGAGGTACCTGTTTATGAAGCACCAGGCCATGAAGTGCCGCGGGAACGGTTCTGACAATGACTTAAGCTGATGGAGTTCGAATGAGCCCTTGCGGAACCAAATCTCTTCTCCATGCTTATTGGTTATGCCAACCTTCCCTTCTCTGCAACATGGCATTATACATTGTCCTGTTGTATCTGCCCCGTTTCATGTTGATGAAATATTAACATTTTTATATTTATATTTCTAATTTCTTGCATCTCTGGCGCTTTTATACCCACTTCATGTCATTTGCTGAAACTTCTGTTTGAACAGAATATGATTTTGTTGGAATAGAGACGTTCAGGAACCTGTTGAGAGCATCAGTAGAATACGCATGATCCTTCTTTGATCATCTAATGCCGTATGCAATTCTTTGAAGAGTCCCGTTGTGTGCAGTCACAAATATCATACATGGTACATGCATGGACTTCATGCAGAGTGCTCACCGCCCAGTACATATCCCCCTGTGTATGGTTCACCAAAGCGTCGGAATAATGTGCGGGGTATTTATCCGATCCACAGTGACTTATCGCGCTTATCGACAAACTGATACAGTCTGACTTAGCGTCTCGCCAATTGCCGAAGTCTCTCAAACACCTTATCTCGGCGCGTATTGAATGGTCCAAACTGGCATGAGACAAGACTCAGCAGCTAGATACTTATGATAGGTGATCCATTCTTTCATGATCTTTGAGTCTCGGAAATCATTATGGACGCGTCAGTGGCCCAATCAGGGCGACCGAAGCGACCTCGTGTCGCTGACGAGAATCGGAAGAGGGCAGCTAGAGCGTGAGTACATAAGACCCCGGATTCCGGGCCCTAACATGGGCCGGATGAAGAAAACGCCACTAAGCGTTGACGCATGTGCAGATGCGACGGATGTCGCAGAGTTAAAGAGAAATGTGAGGGTGGTATACCGTGCCGTCGGTGTTCGCGTTATAACCGCCAATGTGTCTTCAATGGCATCCCTGACCAGGGAGACAGGGCCACACGGTCTTCTATAGATAGGTAAGTGACATTATCTTCATGAACAATATTTCGAGTTGAAAGCTTACCTTCCATGTTTAGGAACCTGGAACGCACAGCTAGCCTAAGTCGTGACGAGGTCACGGAGGCCGAGCGAATGCGGTACATGGAACAGATTTTGGCCCATTATGTCCCTAATATCTCCTTTGACATTGAATCATTGCGCAAAGTCGCTGAAGATCTGCAGAAGCAGCACAGAGACTCCGACGTGGATGGACCCCCTACTCAGGTCGAGCTCGATGAGTTCGAGGACCTTGCCATCGATGACGAGGACTTCACGATCAAAGCACTTCCTGATAATACGACACGTAAGTTGTATATCCTCGTGCGTTTTGATATCTGTGTCCTATTCGATTGAACGGACTGCCTGACCTTCTGTCATAGAGTATTCCGGAGAGTTTTCCTATCTCAACTTTTCCATGAAGATCAGACGCAAGATCGATGAGTGGATGAAGACTGCTGCCCCTGAGGTATTTATGTCGCGTCTGTTTGGCAAACTCACGCTCACGATTGGAAGGATTCCCAAGAAACGGAACAGTTCGAGGAGCTATGGCGTGCCACGCAACTTCAGTCCGGATCGTCTCTCGTTTCAGCATCCATCACGTGTCTCCCGCCTCGTTATGTGGCCGACTTCCTGGTACAGACCTTTTTCAAGTACGCCCAGACCAATAACTTCTATGTCGAAGAAGACTGGCTGCGTAATAAACTAGATGTTTGCTACACAAACCCTTCTAGCCTTACCACGGGCGATGCTGGTTCTGTCTGCGCGATCCTGATGGTCTTGGCCATTGGAACTCAATTTGCACACATGGATGCTCCGACTCCTGTCAACAGGGTCTCTACCGATGACCAACGTTTCTCCGAAGACGAAGTCGGTCTCACTTTCTACCAATTTGCCTCTAAGCTCCTTCCCGATATAATCACCACTGCCTCCGTCCGAAGCGTGCAAGCTTGTTTACTCATAGGAACATATCTACTTCCTCTTGATACATCCGGTCTCTCCTACACGTACTTCGGCTTAGCACTCAAGATGGCTATTCAAAACGGCATGCATAGGAAATACTACGGAGAAGGGTTGGATCCGCATATGGTTGAAGTCAGGAACAGGGTTTTCTGGACAGCGTACACCATAGAGAAGTAGGACACTCAAATGCCTTTTTTTCCCAGTCTTGACTGACGTTTAGCAGGCGCATAAGCATCCTACATGGAAGGCCCGCCTCTATGTCGCACTCTGATGTTGACGCTAGCTTCCCTGTCGATCTTCCATCCCTGAGACCCTCCAGCCAACTATCCAACTTTACCAACATGGTTGCATTGATAACACTGACGCTGAAGCTGGGAGAAATCGCAAATGAGATGTATGTCTTAGAACCGACTGCACATTGTTTTTGAGGAATCCAACTCACATTTTCTAGATCATCATTGCGAAGGTGCAAAAAGGGCCAGCAGCCAGGCTGTCTGGAGAAACTCCTCACACTGCGAAAAGAGTTGATAGACTGGTGGGCGACCTTACCGGAAGATACATATTGCAGGGACCTCAACCCATCGGGTGGGCTCTTCCGTGCAAATGTACACCTGAAGTTGGACTATTGCTTGACCAGGATCTCCATTGGGCGGCCGTTCCTCTTCAGCAGCATGAAAGGCATCAACCAGACTCTTCCAAGTGGGCCTCAGAAAACGGCAACTGCTCGCTCCAAAGGCCGTTCCACCATAGTCATAGACTGCGTCGAGGCGGCACTGGAAATCATCGATTTGTGTCGGCTCCTCCGCGACGAGACCGGTCTTGCCCGAGCGTCCTACACTGAATTTAGCTCTTGCCGCGCCGCTCTGCTTGTCATCCTAGCCCAGAGTCTGACGAAACGAACCGAGCGACTGCGCAATGCTCTTGAGCAAGGCATGTGCCTAATCAAAACCATGTCCATGGGCGTGGGTTCCGCCCGCTCTTCTGTCAATGTCATTGAGGCGCTGGAACGTGCCATGAGGCGCCTGGAAGCCTGGCTCGAGACGCAAGCGCAGAACAACACGGGAGTCGTAGACTCGGGCTATGAACGGTTCAAGAATTGGGAGATGCTCTGGAAGAATGGGCCGGCGACCCCTGCAACAACGACGAACCTCCACAGTCAAGTTTCAGGTCCAGGGAACCAAATCGCACCAGTCGCTACTGCAGGCACAAGCGACGGAACAATGCGTCCAAGTGACGCTCACTGTGCCGCGACTGGTCCCGACTTTACGACCTCTCCGCAGATCCCGCATTTCGGCCTGGAAGGATTTGTATCGAACTTCCCCCAGGAGCTGGGCGAGTTCAATGCAATCCCGTGCTTCGAAGGTGAAGGAGGCAGTGGGGCTGGTGAGAGATGGAGCGAGTTCATGATGGAATGAATGAATGAATGACGTTTACGGCAGGTGTTGCAGGCTTTTGGCTTTGATGTGTTTCTTCTGATGATACCATGTACGATATACCCGTTGCGAACCTGTGCTTGCAATTTCTTCGAATGAGACATGTACAAATATACATTGCTCAATTGATACCCGGATGCCACCCGTATATTTCGTTTTCAGTGAGACCTCACACATAACCAGTGGCCTCCTTGAGGGTGTAGTGAAATTTAAGGAAACCAAACTCGTCAAGTAATGGAAGAGAGCGTCCGCACTTTGCTCTATTCTCAGTATTAGAATCCCCGACGCCATGTATAATTCCGCAGTCTCGGACCAACCAGAATACTCCTTTTGGCATATGTCTACCACCCGGTCTCATCTGCACTAATACTCCGGATTCAGCGATCTCCGTCAAAGGGGATACCGATCTCCTTATATAATATAAGGGTTTGAAGGTCTTGGGTAGGTGTATACCCTGTGACATTTGAGACCAAAGGATCAGCCGTTAACTTCTGGAGCATTCTGGAGCGGTCAAAGAAAGGGGGATTTACCTATAAATCTGGGCTCAAGTTTGCTGTCAATTAGATCAACTCCTTCTTCGCTCTCATATTCTTCGATATAGGTGCTGAGATCTGTTCAAGAGCTTCTGTTGGTCCCAAAGTATATCAATCTTCATACATATAGTGATAAAGAGACCCAATAACCGATAACAAACAAGCCTAGCCTCCCAATCCCGCTCTATCTATCTATCTATCAAAAGTCTAGATGGACTAAAAAACGATGAACTCCAATGGGTGAAATATGTACGGTCCTCTTATAAATCGCCTGTGATCCTCCGGGGAGATATATGTATATATCATAATGAAATTTCAGCTCTTGTACAACGAAGGCATGGACTAGCACATCATCAAGTCAGCATCACTAAACCCATTCAGAAAGAAGGATTGAAGGTAACATACCTTCGCGAACTTCGGCTCCACAAACAACGACTTCCCCTCCGCCACCAGCAAAGGCTCCTTCCCATTCTCCATCGGCAATGACTCTAACCTCCCCTCGACCCACGCCTTGCGCCCTTCCTGACCGACCACCCGCGCCTTCAACGCATACCACGAATCCGGCGCCGCGGGGGCCCGGTAGTCGATGTTCAGATTCGCCGTCACTCCCAACTTGCTCGGCAGGTAGGGCATCGCCGTCCGCGCAAACACCTCGTCGAACAGGACCGTCAGGACGCCGCCGTGCACGAAGCCCGGGTGGCCGCATAGCTCCGGGCCGAGGTGAAAGATGGATATGACCTGGCGGGTCTCGGATGAGGAGAACATGAATGGCGGGACGGTGACTTTTCCCGGACCGGTGAGCACACCGGCGACGAGGTGGTAGGGTTTCAAGCAGGCGGGCATGGTGAGGTGTGGGCGGGTTTCTTTGAAGGAGGGGTCGGCGCGGAGGGACTTGAGGAGCGGGTGGGAACTGATCAAGGCTTCTGCTTCTGCTTCCACTGGTTGTTGGTGGTGGTGGTGGCTGTGCTCGCCGTGTCCGACGGATGAGATGGCCTGAGCCTGGGCCTGGGCGGATCCTTTTGTTGTCGTTGAAATTGGTCGTTGGCTGTTCATGTTGTTTATGATGTTTACTCCACGCCAGCTTGTAGTGCTGGTGGCAGCACTCTGCAGCCCGGTTCTACGGAGCCGGGGAGTGGCTCGAAGGAGCCAGGACATAGTTGATGTCGATGACATTTAGAATAGTAGATGTATGATATGTGTATGTATCTGGATTTTATTGTCAGCTAACGGTGAAGGGAGATATTTGGTTTCTTATGTGGTGATCTGTTTCATATAGAGGAGGAGGGGGAACGAGTCTACGGCCCTGCAGACCTTCGTGCAGGAGATCGTCAAAAACCTAGGACTTACCGTGTGCTTGGAATTTGCTTATCGATTGACAAAGCAACAGTGACCGTGAGAACCCAAGTCAGGGGAATGAATGCTGTCTTCTTGGAGACAATTAGACGGCACGACGCGCAGGTACTTATATTGTACTGATCCCTCCAGATAGGAACAAAAACAAGAAAGAAAAGCCCGGACACCACACATGACGATATCCAAGGGGAAGCGGAATGCCCGAAAAAAGCCACAATCACAAAGCAGATCCCCTTAGGGGGATCCGATCGAGAAATTTTAAGCCGGTGGAGCCCTCGGTGGAGCCCCTGGAAGAGGTGTTTGCCGGCTCAGAGATATCGGCAAGCCGATCCGAACCGTGTTCTCGTCTTCTGTTTCTCTTTTCCGTCTCCGCTTGGAGGCCTGAGACTCAGGCGCAGAGATAAGCTCCCATGGCTTTTTTTCACACTGTATCCGGCATCTGGAGATATGACTTTTCGATATCTGACTCATTTACCTCGGATCCTTCTCCCCCTTAGAGGCAAGCGTTGCTCACTCAATAATCGCCCTCGATGAGACAATCGGATCGGATGGCCGAGGCCGTGTTCGTTGTGGACGACATGTGGCGGTCCGTGGCCGGAGCCCAATGAAATGCCCGGCGATAATTTCTAAGACAGGAGTTTCCGGTCCCTGGTTCGGGCCCACTGATAAGTAGGTTGCTAATAATTCCAGTTCAGGGCACAGACAATCCAGACAACAATAGGAGTTATCATCCATGCTATACGCTACGGAGTATCCTACTGTTTACTACTGCATTCCCTTCGCTTCCGGTTTCTTATCGTGCACCTTAGGGAGATGACGGAACGGAGATACCTCGGGTTTAAGGATTGTGGGCCTCAGGCTGCCACAGTCTGCAACAATGCAACTGCTGCTCGGACTCGAAAACGTCTCGAGCTGAGGATCCGTCCTATCTGATGAAGTACGTGCACCTGGCTCTTGAAATTATTAGATACTACGCTATAACTAATCTTTAGCTCTTCCTCTACGGAGTGCACCGTACGATTGTGGCTGAACGTGGAGTGCTTTCTAGTTCGAGTAGTATATTCCACAGGCTACTAATTTAAATGACGCCGCGCTCAGACCAGTGCTTGTCGCGCTGTAGGCTGCAAGGTTCTTCTGGACACCCCTCAGGGGGGAGGAAGAGCAATTCGAGAATTTCCCTGTGTCCAGACCGCAACTAACTAGCCTCGCTGTACGGAGTACTCTGCACCGGACCGGACCGCCCATGTGCTTCTGCTTTAGTTTTTGATTAGATGGTTAGGAAGGCTAGTAACTGTACGCATTCCTCTTTTTTTTCGTTGTTGGTTTATTTATATATCTTTGCATGGACCATGCTGGACAGTTGTTCATATCTACCTAATCCTTTGAGAAGTCGAAGCTCTGAAACATGCTCTGACGATGCCTGCTAAATGCCGGAGGAGCTGTTGCGGTATCTTACTGCACTTATATTCCTAGTCTACAGCTGGGTATACGATAAAACAATGTATGTGCCCGTAAAATGGCAATGCACGCACATCCCTGGCCTAAGGGTACGTACCTAATATATAGTAATACTATCGAGAACCTCCCGTCCCAAGCAGTATTTCTACGGTATATACCTATTGAACCATGACTTACTTTGAAATCCAAGGTTACCTACCTAGCTACCTACCTTAGGTAGCTATGGTGCTTGGAAGGCTCCAGCTTCACGGACCCGGGGCCACATGGTCTATGTGTAGAGCAGCGGTGGCTTGTTGATTTGTCGGGAACGTATATACGCCTGCTACTGTAATGCGGTGAGGCAATAGACTCTATACTCATATGCCTAAAGAGATTCTATTTATAACCTGGAGCAGAAGGGGATGATGAAGGAATAAGGACCATAGACTGCGTACCTAAGCAGCTGAGAAGGATCCTCAGCGGACTATTGTATGTCTGCTCATGGGAATTTGGAGCTTCTTTTTGTGTATCACCAGATTGATAAATCGACTAGATTTGTTTCACTGCTCAAACCAGCCTATTATTCTACATCTGGAGTTCCACCATGAGCCAATGTGGTCCGCTCCTAACTATACTCCCAAAGCAATTGGATTCCTATCTAAAATCACGCTACACATAATCCTTTGCGCCTTAGCACCAAGTCAGGTAGAAGATAAATCCGAACTACACCCCTCGACCCTAGACCTTGAATTACCGATGCCATCACTACAACCGCCTCGTCCAGTTCCGAAAGAGTCCGGGTATGCTGTTCATGGTGACAATGGCGATGCTAGTATCTGCCCAGTACAAACATATATGAGAAGGGTGAATAAAGGGTGCATAATGCATAATATGAAGAGTGCAAAAGAGATCTCAAGACAGATGGAAAGCCCCCTGGCCCTCCTGGATGGCCACAAGCAGCCGCTCACGCAAAACTTCGACGCTGCTGTAGTCGGGCAGCTTGAGATAGTTGACGCAAGTCATTACGCTAGGAAGATAGTCATCAGACGTGTAAGGAGGCTCGCTGGGACGGCAGACGACCGTGAACATTGGCGTGAGGCTCTTGAAACCTGTTGAAGAGAAGAGTTAGTAAAGAGTACCATGGAAAGGACTTCATCGTGCAAAGGTATGTCTTACCTCCAATAGGAAGCTTCGGGCTTCCGGTGACGAACTGGAGGAAATCGCGACGTTGCTGCGGTGTGAATTCGCTCATGGTCTGCAGCAGGTTGCGCACGCTCTTGCTGTCCATATTGAATCCATGATCCGCCTTGATCGAATCCATGAGAGCTACAGGAGCCGTCAGCATCAAATCCCAAAACATCAGAAGGGGAAATAAACTTACTTTCGATAGACCAATCCTCCTCGACACGGCCGAACAGCATGACCAGCTCGTTCGGCGTGAAGGCTCGGAGTGAGGAGTATGGGAAGACCTGAGAAAAGCCTGCACGGAATGCATCCACCTGACGCCGGACACCACTGCCCAAGGTCAAGTCGACGACACGGTCAACATAAAGGTCGACATTCTCGATGGTCACAGGAATGTTGGAGCCATCCTTTATTAATTCGATGGCAGGATATCCTGGCAAGGTAAAGTCAAGCCCCAAGTCTTCCACCTTGACACCATCAACTTCCACATTCTGGAGGGCCTGCGACTTCTGGGTGGCCGAGAGCGAGTTGTCTTGCTCGATTGCCGTCTTCGCGTTGGCGAATCTCTTCAGCAAGAGAAGAGAATTGGCGAGATCATGGTCAACCGCCTTCACTGTGCCAAGAGACGGGGTAACAGTGGAGGAGCTATCGCCGATGCGGAAGAACGTGGGGTTAAAAGAGATATCGATGATTCTCGAATCGAGCATCGAGCGTGCAACAAATTTGCCCAGGACCTTGAACAGATGCAGTTGCTTTTTCCCTGTTTCTGTAACGGCCTGGTCATCGCTCATTGGAGCCGGGAACAGCCCATACTTGCCAAAGGCATATTCATCCTGCTCGTTGGACTCGTTCTCTCTCCAGATCTTCAGTTTCTTCTTCGAAAACTCCTTGGACACAGTCGAGTAGAACTCGAGAGTGGGACCCAGGCCAGTGCCGACTTCCTCGAAATATTCGACCTCAAGGATGCTTGGTGACGAGCCATACAGCTCCATAACCTTCATGGCAGACTCCAGAATGCGCGATCTGGAAATGCGAACCTTCTGCCTCTGCAGCCGGCCCAGGAACGGACGGTCATCTCGACGCTGGTCACGGCGGCCGTCATCTTGCTGGTTCTGCCATCTCATCATAGAGCGAGAGTAGCCAAACGCCGTCGACTGGAGGAATAAGTGTCTCGTCTCGAAGGGGAACAGGAAAGGGAACTGTCGCGGAAGGTCCTCACACCAGCTTGGGAGACAGCTGCTGGCGACGATTAAAGGCTCCTCGAGTTGCCGGTTGAGCTTGGCAGTGAGTTTCGTGTTGATAAACTGGGACAAGGGCTCAGGAGTGATCGCAATCAGCTCCTTGCTCTCGGCCAGTATATCATCAAGATGAGCGTTGATCTCGTGGAGAACACCAAGCAGACGAAGGATGGAGACGGTGGTCGGGTCCTTGCTGAGAGACGGGGGAAGTCCCGTCCTCTCATCACGTCCTGAAAGATCCGAGGTGCTCGATGTGATCGTCGATGGTTCCGGCGGAGGCGGTCCGGGAACCCGCCTGAACTTGACCGTATGCGTAGCAGACCACACGTTCCTCGAGCGTGACTCCTCATGCTGCTCCCGATGAAGATGAACCGCACGGTAGATCGTCGTATCGTTCGAAATCGGCTTGCCGTCCATGCTGAATTCGATATGCCAGTCTTGAGGGATCGACGCCATCGCTGCAGCGTAGGAAGAGAATGGACGGCCGGCAAGGGCCAACGAACTCCCTCCCATCGACTGCAGTGCTGAGCCTGGTGTCGACGAAGAAGGCTTGGACGCAGGCGTATTAGCCTGAGACGGGGTGGCAACGCGAGTGCCATCTTCCTTTCGAGCAGTCACCTTGCCCGTTGAAGCAACCTCCATGTTTACTGCGGTGGGATCCGGAGCGTTCTCATCCGAGAGGTCATCTTCAAGATCGTCGACGATTGCGTTGAGCTCATCATCCTCGCCTTCACCTTCACCTTCGCCTTCGTCTTCGTCCTCACTGAGGTGATTCTCATCAGCACACTCCAGAGGCTCGTCGCCATGTTCATCTTCCCCCGCGCTTGGTGGTTGATGCCGGCCTGATCGTCTTGATCCCGTCTGTCGGTCATGAGTGTCGGTCGGAGCTGATCGTTGAGCGGTTTGCGAAGGTTTTGCATTGTTGGCGGCTCTAGCGTCCCGACTGGCTGTGTTTGCACTGGAGGATGGTGGGGGAGGAATGGTAGAGTCGCCACCTAGCAAATCACTTCCACCGGGAAGATCGCGGAGTCCCCGCGCCGCACCGGCCAGGTGGGACAGGATCGCATCTCTGTTACGTGTAGCTCTCGGTCGATCCGACAGGCTTATCCTAGGGCGCAGAAAGTCGTCGAGCGATTTGAAAGTCGCAATGGCGTGAATCGAAACCATGATATTCTTGTAGGGACGAGGAATATCAGAGTCTTCCTCGGCAACGAGCTTGAGTCTAAGTTGCTTTCCCAGCATGTGCGTGGCATTGCTCCGCGTGTTCTCCAACGAATTATGATTAACAGTGATCACCTCGAAATGTTCAGTCCTGCTGAGCAAATCGTGCAATTTGTGAATCAGAATACTGAATGGAGTAGTAGAGGAGGTCTGGCTCTTGGCCTTCTCGGAGATAGCGGATCCCATAAAAGCCTGCAGGAATGCAGTGCGGGCGCTGTGCATATACGGAGCTGTAAAGTGTAAGTAATAATTCTAGCCAAAGAGAAAAATGGAGACAAGGGAAGGAGGTAGAAGCACTGGCGTATGATCATACCTTGAGGGTTCCCGAAGACATCCAGAAGGACCTTGATGATTCCCGAATTCAGCAATTCGGAGCTCGTCATGCTCTCCAACGCATCCCCGTCAAAGTATGAGGCCAGTTTCGAGAAGAGTTGAACACCATCACCACCTCCATATCTGAGGTAGCAAGCTTCAATATCGGCGGCCAGATTTTGCAGCTCGGTGAGAATCTCGGAAGCCTTCTCGCGCATATGCTTGCCTTTGCTCTTCTCATAGACCTGGAGGAAAGCACGGGCGTTACGAATGACCTGATCGTTGATCGCAGCATCCATAGCCTGGGTCAGGGGACGAGCAGAGAAGGATGAAGAGCTTTCCGAATCTGACATATCATTTTCATCGTCACGATCCTCATCCGCATCGTCCTCGTCCTCAGCACCATCTTGGTCGTCATAGTCATCCTGTTCCTCATCATCTTCCGGGCTGTCGTCTCTCCTGTCCATGGGATCTTCGCTGACTGCACGCCATTCAGACTGTTTAGACTCCTGGCCGGATTCTCCAACATCGTTGGATGTATTGACGGTGGAGGAATTATGTTGTTCCTCGGTTGAGAGAGGCTTTTCCGCCAATTTGATAATTTCAGAGATAACACCCTCGCGATGGAACTGATATTGATAGATACTCTCCAGTCGCTGGAAGAGGAGCTCGGCGCACTGCAGAGCTAGCGAGACGAGAGACGGGTGGTCTTTCTGGGATAGGATGGCTGCCAAGAACGACGCATACGGAACGGTACGAAGAGCATCCTCGATCACAGCAGCATCAAGGTTCTGTAGCATCTTCAACTGGGCGATGAGGACCTTCTGTCGGACACCCAGATTGACTGTGCTGGAGTAGGCGTCAGTCAGAGTAGGTAGCAGGATCATCGCAAAACGCTTCATCTCCGGTTTGCACTCCATCAGCAGCGCACGTCTCTTCTCTGCGGCGTCCTTAGCCTTCGGAGACCGATGGGGAGAGATGCCGAAGTCACTCTCGAAGCCGATACTGGGAAAATCATCCTTGGGTAAGAAGTCACGGCTGGGGCTTCCTGGAAGAAGTTCGCAAATGACATTTAATGTCTCGAAGACCTGTTCCCTTGGCCGATGGATCAACGCCTGCATTATTAGGACATTATCGATCTTTATCGCTGTGTCGTCGACGTCACGTGGAGCAGAGACTCCCGTCAGGATTTGGTAAAGTGTGTCTACAACATCCATCTTCAGCAATTCAACCGAGAGACGGGGGCTTGCTTTAGAAGTAATGGCAAGCACGCGAAGGAACTGGGTATGAATATGCGGCCCGATCAGATTTGTGGTTCCTGGCAAGAGAAGGCGAAGCACAGCCTTCAGCATTGCGGGCTCGATGAGCGCTTCTAGCTTGTCCGGCTTGTGCTTGAAGCTCTCCACTATTCGCGAAACACACAAACATCCCTGTTCAACCACTTTCTGATCACTGCTGGAGAGGACGTTAAGGAGTGTGGGCATCACATCCCGGACAACGGGGAAGGAATCGTGAGGTAGGTTACGGCAGCAATTGGCAGCAGTTGTGACTGCGGTACGCTGTGTGCTCGTCGGAAAGAAGTCGAGGTACGTTAGGCAAGCCGTAAGACCACCTTCACGCACAATAGATGCCGGAAAATCGACGGAGATCTTCGCAAGAGTCTGGGGAAACCAATTAGCATCGTACATGCATGCGATACGTAGGGAAGGCAAGCGAGAAACTTACACTCAACGCCTGCTCAGCCAGATCTATAAACTGAATATCAAGGAGCTTCTGGCACAAGACCGGTACTGCACCTCCGTAGACGACATTCGCCACTGATCCACGTAGAGCCTCCATCAAATTTGCCAGACAGCGACAGGCAAGGAGCATGATCTCAGGGTTCTCCTCACCAAACTCGCTCGGCTGCATCAGCGCCACTAGTTCCTTCACATATGGATCCGGAGAGAACTGTCCGGCAAGATTATCCTCGTTCGAGACCAGGAGAAGATCCGAAAGCTCCTGCAAAGCGATCAGCTGAACCGATGGATCATCTCTCATCCTCAAATTGCTTAGAATATCCCGCAGCCGGGATGAGACTCCGGACATCATGCCAGTAAGCGCACGTAGAGTGGTGTGCAAGCCCATGGGACTCCGAGATCCGAAGAGGCTACTGCGGAATGGATCACCGTCATCTTCATCGAAGGCAGAAGGATTCGTGCCATCATTGCTCTCGCTATGTGGGGAGGACTCGCGTTCCTCTTTTCGCTCCTTTCCACTGTTGTCTTCCGCGTCCTTCATGATCGTGTCAGGGCTATGCTTGGAAGGCCTCTTCTTCTGTCTGCGTGGAGGGGAAGATTGGCTGGCGGGAGCAGCATCTGCAAACGATGTCTCAGTCAGGAGCTGTAGAACAATAGGAGATTCAACCCAGTCTTTACCTTGTGTGGTCTTCCCGTTCTTGCGTGGTGGTTTCCGTCTCGATATCGAAGATGACGACGCGGGAGCTCTCGAGGACTCTTCTGAAGGATGTGACGACGGACTATAAAAAGATCATCACTGTTAGCTTCGCTTTTCTCGGTATGGTTCCTCGGAGTAACGTACCCAGGTTGGGACATTGCGGGACGATTTCGGGGGCCGCGCCGCGGAGCGGCAGTAGCGGCGGCAGTCTGAGGAGCAGGAGCTGCGGTCCGCTGTCTCTTGGCTCTCCGCGGAGGTGAGGAAGGCGTGGGCTGTTCTGGCTCGTCCAGGGATCGATCACGTCGTACAGGGGCTTTACGCTTCCGAGATGGGGCCGGGCCAGCGGCGGGGATCGAAGAAGACGAAGGACCGGAGCTGGCAGCGTCTGCCGCAAGTCTCGCAGCGGAGCGAGTGATTCTGGAGGACATGAGCAGCTGGCTTCCGGTAGATGGCGAGTGATGGTGAGGAAGAGGAGAGGGTGAGGGCGAAGAGGGACAGTCTGTGGGAAGACAGGCAGGATGAAGCACAGAAACCGTGCTCTACGGGCACAGGGACAACAGGAGCAGCAGTCCACCGAGCCTGGCTGCCTGGTCCTGGGAGAAAGAACCTGCTGGCAACGAGGATGGGCGGACAGAGATATCAATCAAGACGAGGAGACAGGCGGGAAGTACCTCAGTGAAGGAGAGGCGGCGGTGGCGGAAGATCCAGCAGACGGAGTGGATGAAACGGCAGCCGGTGCAGAGTCGGTGGAAAAGTCCTCGAGAGGGTCCTGGTGGTCAAGAGCGGCCGTTCGTCTGGCCATAAGTTTGTCTCGCGAGAACTCGTTAAGTGTGCTCGCTCGTCGTCGCTGTCAACCCGCCATCCGCAGCTTACGACCAAGCGGGCAGGAAGGGAAAGACAGCTTCAGTGCGAGACGAGGGGATCAGTCGCTCGTCTTTTCGGATTTCGATGGAGAACGGCTCAGAAGATGACACAGATGACGAGGAAGCAGATGGAGGGTGAACGTTGAAAAGAGGTGAAGTGGAGTTGTGAGCCCGGGTTTGATTAGAGGTCCGTCTCGCTGAAGTTCGGAGAGCGCGAGACGGCGGGAGCGCAGAGTACAGCGCACCGCAGCACCCACGGCCATCATCGCCTTGACGCCTTGGGCACGACAAGCACCGTCTGCTGCTTCTGGGGGTGGAGGAGCAACGGTGGTGGACAGGGAGAAGGAGAAAAAGGGACTCTGGCCTGCGCTCTGCGAGAGAATCTCTCCTCTGGGCTTGTGGATGGTTGAACAGGGTATCTGCTGACCTGCTGCTCTAAACTGAAGTTACTCCATCTACAGCAATTGAGCTACCAGCCTGCCTGCTATCTACCAACACTGACAGATTCCTCTCTTGACAGCCAGACCAGCAATTTTGAGATGCTCCAGATAATCTTCCCAGCCTTCCCCGTTCCGATATGCAGATGAGAGCATTGACCGTCATGTCCACATCGACCTGATCCACCTCGGTACCTAGTCTTGCTGCAGAGCATCGTACAGTAGTACATAGAGCATCAAGACCATTGCGGTGGTCCTGCGGGGACCTGCAGCGCAGACCCAATATCAACAGAAAGGCCAACAGGGCAGGCAAAGATTGGCGGTCTCATCGATCACGTTTCCAGGTCTATCGACCCCGGATGTGCCTGCGGGAGCGCTTTTGTGCCTTCGAATCGTCATCCATCCTTAGTCGTTATCCAGCACCGCATCCGCATCCGCATCGGGAGTCTCCCCGCAGGCGCTCTTTCGCGTCCCGGCCTCTTCTCGCCCTCTTCTTTTCTTCTTCTTCCTTTTCTCCTTCACCTAACCTAATTCTTCCTTCGACCCAGAGATCCTTCGATCCCGCTGCTTATCTTCCCCTCAGATGCGGTGACCCCTCACGATACTGGCTCGCGTGCTCCAGCCTTCCCGGCCCCACGCTGGCGCCTCTTGGTGACGACGGCTGCCGATGCTACCTCCTCGCCGGGCTCTCCCCCACCCGCAGAGGACGAGACGCTTTTATTTTTAAGCCAGCAACTAATCGAGTAATCTCCGGGACACACCGTGGTTCCTTTTTGTCCTGCGGTGACTCCCGTCCTATTTCCCCGGACGTGCTCCGTCATCCCGCTCTGCGGCGCCATATAACCCGCCGCCCGCCCAGCCTTGTTCGCCCCCTCACTCTACCCTACTCCGACTTGATCCGTCCATCTTTCTTTCCTCCCCTCCAACTATCCTTCTCTATCCCGCCAGGCAAACCTCCGGGCAACTGCCTAGAGGTCTTTTCTTGATCGCAACGATGGCAGCTATTGCTGGAGAGAAAAGCGATGATGTCCATCAGCCGGTTCTCGCTATGCCGCCGGCGCCGATGGATGACTACACTTTCCCAGAGCATCGTTTGAAGCGCGTGATGGATGATCCTGATAAAACACCGCTTCTCTTGGTCGCCTGTGGATCATTCTCGCCTCCGACCTACCTCCACCTTAGGATGTTCGAGATGGCTGCAGATTACGTCAAATTCAGCACCAATTTCGAGCTCATCGGAGGCTACCTCTCCCCCGTGTCTGATGCATATCGGAAGGCTGGTCTTGCGAGCGCAGAGCATCGGTACGGCACCCCGTCTGCGCTTTTGTTGTGGGCGAATAGCTGACTGGTAATGTCGACAGTGTTTCAATGTGTCAACTCGCGGTTGAGCAGACCTCCGACTGGCTGATGACAGACTCATGGGAACCGATGCACAAGGAATACCAGCCGACTGCCGTCGTCCTAGACCACTTCGATTATGAGATCAACACCGTACGCAAAGGTATCGATGCTGGGAACGGCACCCGGAAAGAGGTGCGGATCGCTCTACTTGCGGGTGCTGATTTGATTCATACCATGTCTACGCCTGGTGTATGGAGTGAGAAGGACTTGGACCACATCTTGGGCAAATATGGGGTGCGTTCTATATCATAAGTGTGTCCGCGTTGCGTTGCTGATGGCTTTCCAGTCTTTTATCATCGAACGCAGCGGCACCGACATTGACGAAGCGCTGGCGGCCTTGCAGCAGTGGAGAGACAACATCTATGTCATCCAACAGCTCATCCAGAATGACGTCAGCAGCACCAAGATACGTCTGTTTCTACGTCGCGAGATGAGCGTCCGCTACCTGATCCCGATTCCTGTAATTCGTTACATTGAGCAACACCACCTCTACGAGGATGATGGAAGCGGCGGCACAGGATCCAGCGATAAAGGCAAGGGAAAACAAGCCGAGGGAAGATCGAACTGATCCCGTTAGTGGGTCATAGCCGCTGTCTCCATCGCAGATCAGCCGGCCAGTTCCGACTGCGAGCTTTACCGGATTTACTTCGATATGCGACTCAGAAACGTCGCCCGGCCGAGAGTGGACCCCAGTATCCTCTTGTCCTTGAAAAGGTTGGACAATAATGACGTGTCGGGGCATTCCTGTCTCAATGTGGCTTCACCGATGGCGTGGAGAGCGTTACCTTTTCTGGCTGCCCGAACATGCCCCGGGCCTACATTTCAAATATCGCGAGAGTGCCAGCGTCCATAGCGTCTAGACGCCGAGTTTCAGACGCAGACGTCCTGAGACATCCCTCCATCACTACAGAGCACGATGCATCCTGCAGACCTGCACTGGTTAGGGATTGCTACTATAACCCACTAGTTTACCATTTCCTTACTATCAGCCCATCCTGCATGGTAGCGCGAAGTGACTCGTCTGCTTTGCACCTACTGATTAGCTGTTAAGGATGCGTTGTCTAATGGTACGAGTAACGCCACCAATTGTACATGGAATATCGTTATTTTTGCGGCGTTGTTATACCCTTTGTACTGTACATATGCGGAGTGACCTTCGTGTTCTTAATTTAGACCGGAAGTGTCGGGAATGCAATTGCTGATGGACATCCACCCAAGAATAATAAACGCCCAGACAATAATAATAATGCCTTATTCTTTCCCGAATATTTATCCCCAATATTTGTAGAAAGACCATTTATTTGCCTGTTTTGGGAATTCCAATTACTTTTACCTTCCGCTCTGGTAGATAGTTCTGCGCGGATGGGATGCCAAACCACACCATTGAGAGCAGGGCAAAAGATCCATCAGTTGCCGCTTTCCCCATCAGAACTAGACTAATAATCATCAGCACTTTACTAACAACGAATACTGTCAAGAAATGATAATCGCATCAATTCTGCCAGGTACCGCGGAGCAAGTAACAAGCAACCTACCTGGTAACCCTGACAATATTCCATACCCATATAGTACAGTGGCACAAACACCACTCCCGATCCCTCAGCCGAAAAATCGCCGGGGGCACTTATATAAGAGATGAAACACAGCGCGGAAGGCAACTCTGCCACAATCAGGTATTGAACTCATGAAATAAAGGAAAGTGAAGGAGAAGTGAGGAAAATTAGATAAGAAAGAGTGGTAACTATGCTATAAGTGCAACTGAGAGTTTTTATATATCAGGTATCTCTCACCCGTTATTATTATTATTAATCAAGTTTAACGTCCATATAGAGCCTTCCGGCTATGACAGACCCTGATTCCTGGGCTGCGATTCTCATTCTGAACTACCAATTCAGAATGAAAATTATTGCCCCTATCTAGTCCCTGGGGCTGGACCCCCATCTATAACCATTCTTGACCTTTTCCTCGCCCTAGCCTGTCTATCTATATAGGGCTTTTGAGCTCTATAGGCTCTCCTTGTTTTCAAACCAGTATGGGCGTCGCCCAGTCTGTTCCCAGGCTGCCCCTATTTATTATCCATCTCCAATCCGTTCTGCTTCCTCTAGGGCTTCTAATCCCCATTCATTGTCCTTCCGGGCCCTTTCTGCTGCCTGGGCATGATCCCCTGGGGGACAGCCTACTTTGGTGTCTGCTAGGAACTGTAGCAGAGCTCTTGTGGCTTTGGGTTCCCCTAGTAGTCGGCTTTCTGGGTGATCCTCTGTTGCAGTAGGTGTTGCCACACCTGCCCTGTTCATGGCTTGGTAGAGGGTTTCCCGCTGTCTCCGCCATTGCCTACATTCAAACAGTAGGTGATGAATGGACTCCTTTGGGGCCTGGCAGTCCCTGCAGGCCTCTGACTCCTGGGCTTGCATCCGCTTTAGATAGGTCCCTATAGCAGCATGCCCTGTCTTGAGTTGATAGTAGCGGCTAGCTATCTTCTTAGGTGCTGCTGCTGCTACTGGGTCCTGTTTCCACCCCTGGTGGGCCCGGTAGGCTCTTTGGGCCTCCCGGGGCCTACGAGCTAGGGCCCGGGCCAACCAGTTCTGTCTCCGGGTTTTCATGGCTTCTGTACGGTTCCTGCGGGTGTATGCCAGTGAGAGCTCCCTAGAACCCCCTTGTAGGGACCTTGCTGCTGCCCGCTTGGCTGCTTGATCTGCCTGCTCATTGCCCTCTATGCCTTCATGCCCAGGGACCCATTGAATGGTGGTTTGCCGCCCTCGTGCCTGGAGGCTCTGGACTGCTTCATGTGCCTGTATGGCTAGAGCCTGCCCAGGGCCTGTCCCCCGGTGCTGGAGTCTATCTATGGCTGCCCTAGAATCCAGAATCACTGTGACTGGACCTTGACCCTTGATTTTCTGGGCTAGGTGCAGGGCCTGGCAGACCCCAGCCAGCTCCGCATCAAATATCTCTTTCCCTGCCCCCAGGGGGATCTCCCGGGTTTGCCAAGTTCCCTGGGAGTTCTGCCATGCAATCCCTGCTCCTGTACGCCCATCTTCTAGTCGGGAGCCATCTGACCAGAGGGTGAGCCCAGGGCGTGCTGCTCTTGCTGCTTGGTAGGCTTCTTCCACAGGTAAGACTTTGATTATGCCTGGGAAAGTGCTAGGAAAGGTTTCTATTGTCTCCTCAAAACCTCCAGAGGGGTCAATCTTCAGGGTCCCTGCTAATTGGCGGGCTAGGTGCTGCCCTAGGGACCATGGCCCTCTTCCACTGGCCTCTGCCCATACCCGGTCCCCTATTGGTTGTTCCCCGGGCTGGGCGTGACAGTCCCCCTCCCGGAAGGTCACTGGGAGGATCTGCCTGGCTGGTTGGCTGTTAGGGAGGCCCAGCAGCCGTATAGTATAGCCTAGCTGCCGGGCTTCCAGTAGGGTCTCTGCAGGTTCTAGGCCTGCTTCTCGTACCATAGGTCCTATAGGGGTTGTGCGGAACATGCCTGTGATGGCTCGAGCTTGCCGGTTGATCATTTGCTGAACACCTGCCAACCGATCTTTTTGGCCTTGCCACCATAGTTCTGCCCCATATAGTGCTACTGCCTGTACTGCAGCCACCTGGATCCTCCGGACCAGCCCTGGTGGTAGCCCCTGCCTGTGGCATAGGGTTTTCAGCCGCCCTTCCGCTGACCGGGCCTTCTGGAGGCAGGTCAGGTAATGCTTCTTCAGGGTAAGTCCTGTGTCTAACCATATGCCTAACCAACGGGTGGCTTCTTGCTTAAATGGAGCTTGATGTTGCCCAACTTGGACTGTTGCTCGCTGGACCTGATTTCTTAGTTCTTGGCCTCGTTTGCGGGTAAAGAGCACTGCCTCTGTCTTCTTTTCATCAAATTGAACTGCATTAGCCTGTCCCCATGCTATAGCAGTCTCGCCCGCCTGTTGCAGCTGTTTGCAGATCTGTTCCACTGAGGTCCCTGATGCTATCAAGCCTATGTCATCTGCAAATGACAGGGCTCTTATTCCAGGGACTGCTGCTTCTACCGCTTCAAAGATTCCCGACAGGTATATCACAAAGAGTATGGGAGATACTGGAGATCCCTGAGGGACTCCTGAGCTGATAGGGTGCTCTGGGCACTGGGTGCCATCTATCATAAGCTGGACTCTCCGGTCCGCTAGAAATGAACGCACCCAGCAGATAAGATCCCCATCAATCCCTAGTTCCCTCATGCGCTTAACTAGCTTTGCAGGGTCTACATGGTCAAAGGCACCCTTTACATCCATGAATAGGGCCCCTGCAAGCTGCTTTTGCCCCCATGCTTGATGCACCTCTTGTATTAGGCATGCCACAGCATCGATTGCACTCCGCCGCTTGCGGCTCCCCATCTGCCCTGGGTGTAGAACTCCTGCAGCTTCACAATAGCTGGATATAGCTTCTGCAGCTATCTTCTCTACCACCTTTCCCAGGCAGTTCAGTAGGTTGATCACCCTGTATGACTTTACCAGAGTGCTGTCTTTATTTGGCTTCCGCAGCAGGATCCCTTTTGCTGTCTTCCATGTCTGGGGGTGGATTCCCAGTCTAAAGCATTGTTTGGCCAATGCCACAACCCGGGAGGCATCCCAGCTCCAGAGAAGCCGCAGTGCTCTAAAATTAAGCTTATCAATCCCTGGGGCCTTTTGGGTTGCCTGGCTGAACAGGGCCTGCCGCACTGTCTCCTCCCTGACTTGGGTATGCCATGTTCCTTGGGGTAGGTCTTCCTGAGGGCTCCCTTGGGGGGCAGGTGGAAATAATACCTCCCGGATTAGGGCTTCCTTTATCTCTCACCCGTTGCTTCAAGCATGAATTAGATAAGTAATGAAATCAGAATGCCTTTGCATGGATATAATGTGAGACTGCCCACTGAGCAAGTACAGTATTTTAGTTAGGGTCTTAATACCGTCAAAATTGTTGCTGTTGCCTTCTATTTCTCTGCTGAAGAACTTACATAGATTAATCCCATCCAGCTTCTTCCACTTTTTTCTATCGTCATCTGGCAGCATTTGACTGCTAACTACCTACCAACCTTTTCATCCTTTCATCACTTGATACCGGGCCATCTTTTCCTGACACGACTACAACGGTGCTTAGCACTGACTACCTAACTTGGACTACTGAATCACTTCATAACTTTTGATATGGTCCAGCTCATGGTTCGAGACTGCAGTGGACATTCTAACAATAATTGATTCACATTAAGATAGTGACGATCTACGCAGATTGCCGTTTTAGGAGGCAGGATACTTCCATCGAACCTTAGAACATCATGTGATGTATGGAACATTAGCAAGAAGACCAAGAAAATAATTATCTAGCCTCTATAGAGGATCCAGTATGAAGCTAAGTGAGATAGTCCTTTAGAAAGGCCCAATTTCGTCTTACAGACACCACCAGCAGTCAATACTCATGTGTTGCATACACTGCAGAGATCTCTCTATCACTCAAACAGCTGGAACCCTAGCAATACAATGCACACAGTACCAGTACCTGCCAGACTTCGCCAGCTGACTGAGCGCTTACTGATTCTTTATTTGCTCCAGAAGACTTGGCATCTGCCATGAAATCACTGTTCCAGATTTTGGTGCAGAGCGGGAAAGAGGTCTAGATAAATATCTATTTCTCTAAATACCAAGGTATAGATACCAGTGCAGCAGGCCATCATTCATATCATATCCGTCTCTCTGTGGAGAGAGGGCGCGATTATAAACACCGCATACATGTTAGCAATGTGTTACAGGTTGTTTAACCGATGATCCGGAGAATACTAACCCTCCGAATTGACATAATGGCAAAAAACGATGTTGAGATTATTTTATGACCACGACGGCAGCTGATCCAAATGAATCGATTCGTCTGCGCGCTTCAGGCGTGCGGAGATGGTGCAATAGGATTCTGCCTATGCTATGTGTCTCCAAAAATCTCATCTCAATGGTCTTCTCAAGACTCTCCGAACTAAAAGTTATCATGCAGCTCGAGAATAGTTATGCCTCCTGAACCGCCTGCCTGCTGCCGACCAATCTCGCGATGACACACCAGCAGATCCATTTTGGTTGCTATGGGGTAAGACAAACCCTCGCATCCAACCCCGACGTTTGCATCTCCAATCGACTCTAATAGATAGCAATCCAGTCTAATCCACTATACGAAGCACGAAACTGGCTCCCCAGGAAGTTAGGAGTCTACTACCTAGGTACCTAAGTCTTCCTGTTCTGTCAACCTCCCACGCAATGGATAATATGGAAACCACCATATTAATCGCCAAGACTGCATGCACTGCCTCCTCACCTCGACACACGGACACGACCATACCTCATAGATAGCTCTACCAACAACTTTAAATATCCCATTCCACTCTATCCCTCTCCCCCCAATACTACCTTCCTACCTAGGGTAAATATAAATACGAAGATACGGTCCCTCTTCCACCCCAACCCCAGCCCAGCCTCAGCCCCAGCTTCAAGCCAGTCTCGAATGGAAGGTTTAGTACACAGTTGGTGTAGTGTCTGGTGCTCAGACCCGCGATAGTTTGAGTTAGTAGATAATGAGGCTTTTTCGGCTTGTGTTGAATTCGTGTTGCTGGCTGGTGTGCTTTGGATGGTCCCCAGTGGTTGGAGATGAATACGAGGTTGGGCTGAGTCTTTCTGGCAGTCTGGATGTTTTGCTTTATTATTACTTTATTTAAGAAGAGCCTTTTTGTCCTTGCATTTGGAAGGATGCGTTTCAATTTTTTTTCTAAAAGAATAATATTTATTCCTTCCTGGTTTTGAGTGGACAAGCTACTTGAATCTTCTCCATCTATTCATTATATATATATATATATGACATTTCGGGCCCTTTGCATTATTTAGTTCAAATCTACCAGCAACCTACCTTCTACCTTTCACAATGCACACTCCAACAATACCATTCCTCCTCACCATCCTCGCCCTCAGCAGCACCACCGTCACAGCCGACCTCATGCTCGCCGCAGCGCCAGTGTCAAAAATCATCGGTGGAGGAGCAGACCTCTTCCCCCGCCAGGACCTCTCATGCCCCGAAGCCACGCAAACCGTCTGCCCCGACGGTAACGGATGCTGCGAGCGCGGCGCCGCATGCGCCTACTCGTCCGGTTTCGCAGTCTGCGAGAAGCCATGTGGTCTTGGCCCGCGGTGTTCGTACGGCGGCTGCTGCGATGTAGGCTACATGTGCAACCCTTCGCGCGAGGGGAACTGCCTGGTGGCGACCAGCACGGAGTTCGATTTTCCCAGCTTGACGATTCCGACGTTTACGTTTGAGCCGACTGCGATTCCGACAGGGAATTCGGGGGATAGGGATGATGGTTCTGAAAGTGGAAGTCACTCGTTTCCCACGATCACTGGGAGCACGGCGAGCTCGTCGAGCGTCGTTGGGAGTAGCAGCTTCTTGCCATCTCCTACTTCCAGTCCAGTGAGGTGGACCAGTACTCCGAGCGTTACTTCGACTCCGGGACGGTCATCTCCTAGTCCTCCATCATCTTCTTCCGAGAGTACATCCCCAGCATCAAGTTCGACAGATACTGCAGTTTCAACCGGCGCAGCGCATCTTGCGGCACCTTTTCCCGACTTCTGGACGCCTCTCGTGCTTGGCTGGCTAGCGAGTATTCTTTTCTGATCATTGAATCTACCAGTCATTTCGTCTAGGAAGGTATTAGCGCGATAATTCAACGATGCAATGTCATAGCCAGGGTATTATTCCGTCTTGTCATGAAGTGTTAGTCTAGTAAATGGAAGCAGTAGTGTTGTCTTGCGAACCGCCACTCGTTTTTTTTTCTCCTCCCAAGAATATATTATTCTTGCGATTTGTTAGTTCACTAGCATCATCTTACCGTATATAAGACTCTGCGGTGGGGTCTGAGTACTGCTGTATGTAAGATGTCACATTGACCGTCTGAAGTGTTCAAGCTCCAGCACAGCGTCTTGTTTAAGGGGGCCCCGGTATGAACAGAAGAACTGTAGGCATTTTTTTGACCCTTATGTCTGTACATAAGAGTTCTTGTCGATGCATTCAATTTCACCGGAAGTACTCTGTACTCACGCCTTGCCACGAACAGCCTAAGCTGAGCCACTACCAAGAGCCCTCCTGCATATGTGGGATAACTGTCGTATGCTGCAAAAATAATGACCGTATCCAATGAAGAGGATATCTTTAATAAAGATATTCAATTCTCTTTCCACTCCGCCCTTTCGATGTTTCTTTGGTTTTAGGGCTGGAATTCGGGGTGATACATGATTGAGGTGTGGCACTCCGAAATCTCCGACTGGCCGGCGCAGCTCCAGGAACGTCGTACGGGTCAGCTTTTCTCCGCAGCTACCACAACCACTACCGCAGTCAACCCGAATTGCACCGCCTATCTTCCCCGTCTTAGCAATTCCTCCTCACCATGTCCTCAAGATCAATCTGGAGGAGCCTCCATTACCGTACTAGCCGGAGGGCCATTGCCCCGCAAGGGCCCTACCGCTGCTTCTCTTGCTCCCTGCGCGCCAGACAGGAGCAAGCGGGAAAACCAGGCGACAATGGACGCATGACACACTTTGGCTTTGAGACGGTGCCTGAGTCGCAGAAAGAATCCCTAGGTAAGCTTGTGAATCCCTAGTCTTTAGCCATTGTTCCAATGTCTAGAGAGCTTAATCATAGGGGTACTAACGCTGTCCAGTGGGCAAGGTGTTCAGCTCCGTTGCAACCAACTACGATGTGATGAACGACCTCATGTCCTTGGGCATCCACCGCCTCTGGAAAGACCACTTCGTCCGATCCCTGAACCCCGGCTCTGCCATTGCTTCGCGCGACAAAGACACCACCGGGAAAGGTTGGAATATCCTCGATATCGCGGGCGGGACCGGCGATATTGCGTTCCGCATGCTCGACCACGCCACAAATATCAACCACGACACCGAGACGCGAGTGACTGTTGCGGATATCAACTCTGATATGCTTGCGGAGGGCAAGAAACGGAGTGTCCAGACCCCATACTACAATACCAAGCGGTTGTCGTTCATGCAGGCCAACGCGGAGCACATGCCGTCCATCCCGGACAACTCGGTCGACCTGTACACCGTCGCCTTCGGAATCCGCAATTTCACGAACAAGCAGGCTGCATTGGAGGAGGCGTTCCGCGTGCTGAAGCCCGGCGGTGTGTTTGCATGCCTGGAGTTCAGCAAGGTGACCAACAGCCTGTTTGACGAAGTGTACCAGCGGTGGAGCTTCGGTGCGATCCCTCTCATCGGTCAAGTTGTGGCTGGTGACCGTGCCAGTTACCAGTATCTGGTGGAGAGCATTCAGAGGTTCCCGAGCCAGGAGGAGTTCCGCGGAATGATCCAGAAGGCCGGTTTTATAATCCCTGGCAGAGGATATGAAAACCTCACATGTGGAATTGCCGCTATCCACAAGGGAGTCAAGCCTCTTGCCAAGGCTTGATGCGTCTGCATGCACATTGGCTCAGCTAGAAGACTGCTTCCAGGCATGTTCACGGCCATCTGAAGAGACTTGAAGCTTCCCATCCTGGCGTACGCCTACTTCCACGTTGGACGCATAACCAAAATGCTATTTCAGGCGCAAGTTAACAGTGCTGCATTTACAAAGTCTTTGCTTCTTGTCACCAGCCATAGCTGTCTTTCTACATCCCATGCTGCCTGCTGTGGCTCGAAAGATGTCTCCCGCCGTGTACACTATTTGCACTGCCTTTATGCATTACTTGGCTCGTGGATGATGGAATGACTTGACCTTTCTGTATTAATAATGGGTACCTTGCATGTGATGAAACTTTAGATTTGGGTTTGTTGCTTCAAATGTAGATTGCCTGTTTACTGAGAATGCGGAGGAAAAGTCATCAAGCCAATCCAATGGCAGGACAGATCGGAGAAAAGATCCTATCGAAGTCAACTCAGATTGAGTCAGCCACAAGGCGTCGGATCGTGGCCGATCTTGACGCACGCCCCGCAGTGGATCAACCAGAGATTCAGGGTGCGCTGCAGACCCTCCCTCTGGTGAAGAATAATAAGTTATGCAGCCGCAACAGTGAGGATATCGGAATCGTCCAGGGCGATGAGGTGATCAACAGCCCAAGACCAGCCGTATGGCCGGACTTTTGGTGGTCGTCTCCCTCGGCTTTCCCTAAAGGGCGGGCCGCGAACCGTGCCCACAGGTCCCCTCAGCCCCTCCATCCGCGCAGGACTTTTTTTTTTTTTTCATCCCACCAGCTTTGCTGGGCATTTGATTATTATTGTCAACATTGTCGACAGGGCTGTATCCTGAAGCATTATTCCTCCGTTCCGGCTTTTGCTTTTCCCCGTCTTGCTTCCCCGGTCGGGAAGACGCGTGGTGGGGCTTTTCTTTCGTCCAGAGTGAGAACGTTATCAATAATCTCCGGGATGGACATTGCAAGCGCCGGCCTCGGCCGTGGCCCCTCCTCGTTTTAAATCTGATATCGCCATCCCTGCGCGATCCTCCTCCTGATTATCTCTCCGGGCTTCATCTCTGAGCGCTGTCAAAGTTCGTTCCATCCTTCACAGATCGCCACCTCGCGAACGTACCTGCCAGCTGCCGCTGCGGCAGGTCGACAAGCATGGCCTTTGTCGCGCTTACGCGCAACAGGCAGCAACCCCTGACCCCCTTGTCACCTTCGATGCCTACATCGATGCCGTCGGTCCAAGAGGTTATTCCCCCGCTGCCGATAACCCCACCAGACCCAGTCGATCCTCAAACTCGGGCGAGCGAAGATGCTGCGTCGGTGGTCACTGCCATTCACGTTATCTCGACGGAGCGGGCTGGGCTCGCGAACCTGGAGCACATCTACCGGACAGATAAGTTGGCACAAGAAAACTTTGGTCGCGCTGTGACACAGATCATCAAGAGCATTAAGAATGGCGGTAAATTGGTGGTGTGTGGCGTGGGGAAGAGTGGGAAGATCGGACAGAAGCTGGAGGCGACTATGAACAGTCTGGGGATATACAGTGCATTTTTGCACCCGACGGAGGCGTTGCATGGAGACCTAGGGATGATAAGACAGGTATGATCATGCATGGTGCTTTAGCAAGCAAGAAAAGGCCGGCTGGCCGGCTGGCTTCTAGACAGTGATTCTAACATCTCACAGAATGATACCATTATCCTGATATCCTTTTCTGGAAGAACTCCAGAGCTGCAGCTCTTTCTTCCCCATGTTCCACCGACCGTGCCAATAATCGCAATCACGGCACATATGCATCCGTCGACTTGTCCTCTGCTATCATATCAAAGCCCGGATATGGGCATCCTTTTGCCTGCACCTATCCATGAAGACGAGGACACTTCGTTCGGCGTATGCGCCCCGACCACATCGACCACTGTGGCACTGGCCCTGGGAGATGCCCTGGCACTGGCTACCGCAAGAAGGCTACATACACAGCCCGGGAAAGGACCGGCAGAAGTGTTCAAGAGTTTCCATCCAGGAGGTGCTATCGGAGCTGCCTTCTCGGTGTCGACTCCGACTTCAATGTCGACATCACTCTCGACAACATCCTTTACTTCAATGCCTCCGGATTATCTCCAGGCGAAAACAGTCGAGCAGAAAACACCATCAGAGACGGAACCATCTGGACAGCAGTGTGGTCAATTGATCACCGATATCGCCACTCCACTTCATCACATTCCCACCGTCACCTCGACCACCCAAGTCAGACTGCTGGATATTCTCCTCGCGGCGATCCAAAATCCAAACGCCAAATCCTGGGTTAAGTTGTCTGACGAGGAAATTATTCCGCCGCATCGTCTTCGCTCCATCTCACGGGGAAGCAGTGTAGATGTGAGCGTATCGGATCTGCCAAGCCCCATCGGCGTTGGTCAGAAGGATTGGCTCCGTGTTTCTGCGTCAAGCACAGTCGAGGACGTGCGACAGTGGCTGTCAGACTATAGAAGAGCTGGGTCTGAAGTATCCATCGTCTGCGTGGTGGATGACACGGCGCCAGATGAGTTTCTAGCGGTCGTGGAGGCAGAAGATGTCTGCGGCGATTGCGGATGACTCTGCCCTCCTTTGCTTTACCACTTTCTCACGAATGCTTACGAACATAACGCCCCGCTTTTCCGCTTTCTGCACGTGTGAACTGCTTCGTGTCCATGCCTTTTTCCAGTGCATACATTGTAATGTTTTTGCGCATACAGTCTATACCTACATATATCCCTACCCAGTGAGCTGTGTTATCTCAGCTTCTTAAGTTATAGGTGGATACCTTCCCTTTTATGGCGGTCATATTTGACATTACCCAATGGGTCTGCCTTGCCTCGGCATGTTTGCATTTACATTTCTCTTTCTACTTGCACTGTCTTTACTAGACATATGGATTAGTCCATAACTCGATCATCTTGACGCCGCAGGACCCGAGGGCCTGAATCTCTCCAAGGAAAGACGAGCAGAGATTCTTGACCGTTCCATCTTTGCATTTTCACTCGGCATACTACAGGCTAACCACGATGGGAGGTCTCCTCTTCTTGCTTAACTAACTTTAGGTACTCCATGCCAGAGAGACCTTCTAGCGATCAATTTCCTGGAGGCCAATCTGTCCTAGCTCACCGCTTGATATGGACATCTCAAACAATTGACGAAGCCATGCTACATACATTACCTTGCCCAACGCGACACCGGCCCCTATAAACGAGATGAGCTGAGACGAAGATTTCAGATCACTCTATGTCAACCGATATGTGTTCTACAATCTATATTCATTGCCCCGTCCTGTCTCATGTGGATTAAGGAACTTCAGATTCTGTTAGACCTTTCGCGGATCTAGTCGTAGCCGTGACATGTCTCCCGGTTGTTGTATTCGCATGACGATATGTTGAAAGCATGGGGACTAGTGGCCCTGTTTTGCAAAAAGTCATATAATATCCAGTTGCTGAGAAGGACCTAGCAGACGCCTGGAGGGGATGCTATGGATATATATATACCTCGCATCGAGCAGCGATTCTTTCGAAACAGATCGGACGAGAATAACTCAACAGGAAGTGCTAATCTATGATGCTACCGGTTGACAGAAATACGGTATAGTACCTCATAGTGATATTCAACACTATATCATGATATATGTGATATGATATGTCCAATTGATACATGTATACATAAAGAGTACAAGAGCACCTCCACTCTCTCCTCACACCCTCTCCTCCACCACAAGAACATCATAATCTCCGACCACAACACCCTCTCCCACAAAAAAAAGAGAGAGAGAGTAATTTGAGTCAAGGAAGGCCTTTTGAATCACGTGCGAGTTGGTCATAAGACTCCAGTAACAATATTAATAGACCGTTCGATCGATCTGGTACCTGGGGGCCAATGAGCAGCTTGACCTATTTGCGGGTGAGTTCAAAACTTCAAATCTCTTAGGTAGTAATGCGAATATATGATACATGAATTAGTGCAAACAGGAAAGATCGAAGTTTTGAGAATTAGGTATGTATCAATCACATACTGTGTCATTTAGGTACAGTACCTATACCATATTGAACAGGTCTGGTCAAATGTATTTCAATAAATAACAACACATCATACTGTACATACAGCAATAGATGATTATTCCGTTCCTTCACCCATTGTATCGCCGATGAAGGGTAGCACAAGAACAAGAAAGAAAAAAAATTCAAATACGTAACCCGAACACAACTCAAACAGTGCAGTGTACAGTATGTGTATCTGTATTTGTATTCCATATCTGCTGGAAGAAAAGAAAGGAAAAGACAGATAGACAGATAAATGCATGGCATAGATGACTTCATGACCCTTCGGATGTAGGCAAGTAAAGAAGTACCTCAAAACATAAAAGTATAATTTGTGGGGGGAGGGGGGTTGAAACTTCAATTGATTTGCTAGGTAGGTGGGTAGGTATGGGGGTACGGTGTAGCTAGATACACCGTACTGTACTTCCACGGGGTATATACATCGAGATGAAGCAGACACGGAGGGTGCGGAGGGGCATTGTATAGATAATATAGCAGGTAAAAAAGGTGGGTATGTATGAGGTACGTATTGGACCGGACATGTATGGGTATCTATGGTAGATAGAAGTCAGTAGACAGGTAGTTAGATAGCATGCTCCACAACACGCAACATGCTGTCACAGATCGAATTAGATTCCAGCCCGATCAAAGTAATAGAAATGGTAAAAAGCTAAGTGAAATAGCGTCGCGTTGCGTGGCTTAGCATTCTCGTCATCTCATCTTATCTATGAGCGTCGCTGGTCGGAAAGTAGTAAGGGTATGGGAAGTTCTTTGAATTGAAAAGAAGTATTTTGCAAGAATATGCATGTCCCTACAAAAAGGTCTCGGGAAGAAAAACTGGTATTGTATTTATATTATTTAGAACATCAACTACCTCAATAGTTAAACTGTAGGTATCTGTGTCTGTGCCTGGAGCTTAATTAAGGTTTAGTTATTCTGTGCCTAGATCTAGTGGGAGTTCCCGGGCAGGAGCCAAGAGCTTAGGTGAGGTAGGAAACACCGCGAGTCCTCCAGAAGACGAGAACCTGCGTCGTCATTTGCAATCAATGGTCGAGAGATGATGGTTTGAGATATTCAACAGTTAGCTTGAAAATGAAATCAATCCAACAGAAATTACTTCTACTGCACCACAAGTAGAAATAAGGACAATCCGCGCTCATAAAATCGCGTACGTAATCGTTCTTCCCTGAACTTCTGTCTACCCTTTTTCTTTTCTTCGAATCTTTTCTCTGTCGATATTTTATGTACAATACAGTGCTGTCAGTATCTAGTCTCGGAAAAAACCACGTTCCAAAACATGAGAGGTATGTAAATGGAGAAAGAAATTTATAGTGATATCCCTGCTTAAAGGATTTCGCAAATTTTATATCAAATTAAAATATAAAAATGTTACTATTAGTCATTAAAACATAGGTTTATAAGAACTTTAAGAGTGTAAATATTTCTTCTTAACACTACATTTAGAGCACTTTATTAAGCTTAAACTGCAATTTCTTATAAATTGTTAATATTAATATAGACTAAAATAGGCTAATAAGACTAATAAAATATACAATTTTTATTATTTTACTGTTACGCACTCCTTTGGTCCCGAGTTGGCAGTTGAAACAGTGGCTTGGTCTAAGGTAGGGAGGCTTGGGCTTCGTAGGTCAAACACAATGTTACAACGCTTGCAGAAGTGAGGTTATGAGAGGGGAAGCTCTCAGAGAAACTACAGGCCGACAAACCAATCAGGATACAATCAGAAGGGCTATTTCGATTAACAAATGTATATAAAGACGCTCCTTAACCATGGGGATCAGGACCCCGTGGTCAACTCAAATAGCAATCTTGATAGCAACATTGCTAGTAACGGCCTATTCATCTATCTCTTTCTCTTGCTTTCTGTCCTCAAGATAAACCCAACGAGCCTCCGCCTAAGAAGTCTTAGGTCCGCCGTTACACACAAGAATAACAATCTCTGAGCGATAGACAACACAACTAAGGTGAATTAGAGCACCTATTGAGTACATATACTCAATACTAGGTTAGCCTGTTGACCTGCCGGTATATAACCAAGTAACAATGTGTTATTGAGCATGAAGAACTAAGCTATCTACATGGTGAATGAGCGTCCTTATATAACCTAGTCCCTCCATATACCATCCATCATACCAACTCATGGTATGCCCCCTGATATACTATATACCATCCGTATACCACCCTGTGGTATACCCCATGATATGCCGGTATAACATTCTTGTATCAAAGGTCACGTGATTACAGATAATCTTATCTCCTTCTTTGCGGGGTATCGTCCGTTATGCAGGGCTGTGCTGGACAGCGCCTAGTCCGTTGGTTCATAACATTTACAAAGTTACTGTAAAAGTCTAGCTAAAGATCATAAATATAATAGTTATCTTTAGCTTCTATTTGCAAATTCTTATTATATATGAGCTACTTTATTCTTGATAACATCTATGTCTGCTTAAATTTAAGGTTAATAGTCTTGTTAGTCTAGTACAATTATTATCACAGTAATAGACTTTATAAATCTTTAAAATAGGCCAGTTTAAAAAATAAAGAAACTTTTTTAAAAAAATCTTCTTTAAGTCTCACAGTTCCTTCTCACTATTTAAATATGAAATATGCTTCTTAGATCAGAACTCTTCGGTCAGCAGATGGTACAGTTGGTGTAATAGCACTAGCGCATTATCCTGATAAAGCTTGTTGACAATCTCCATATTGTAATTGTTGGAACCGGCTTGCTGGATGCCCTCCATGACGCGCTTGAACTCAATTGGCAGCTCAGAACGCGATCATCGGGGTTAAGCCAGTAGGCGCGGGGCATGGCGACCGGACAGGTAGGGAGCAGGAAGAGCTCGTCCATGGTCTGCGGAAAGTTAATTCGTGTTCAGATCTATAAGGATCGATGGAAAGCTAATCAAGATAATCAGAATTCATGTTACTTAAATGATCAGAGTGTTTCTCGTATGGACATACTAAACTCGGACAATCTGGAAAGCTTCTTTATAGGGAAGCTAGTCGGTAGGGAGATTGTAAAGTAGTCGACGTTGGGAAGTTATGACCGCTCAAAGAAGGAATCTTGTAGCCAACGATCACAGTATCCCTGCAAGGAATCAACTATTCGAGCTAGCTGCTGAGGATTCTGAGGTGTTTGAAAAGCAGAAGAGGTTGAGCCTTCAATAAGAAGTGGTGTTGGTGTACGAAGTTGAAAAGTGATTTTTTTTAAGCACCTGGTCTTGATCAAGCGGTCTAAGACCAGCACCTGCAAAGCCATTGCATATATTCTTTTGATTAAAGACCTTCTCACGCGCAGGTGGATATAGGTGTAGAAAGTCTTCCTTGTCAATATGGTTGTTTCCAGCAACCATCATTCCTTCAACCAATTTCCCGTATGCGCGTTTTAACGGCCCAAAAACACCAACATCCAGTGGCTGTAGAAGGTGAGAAGTATGAGGTGGCATGCAGAGACAGACAATTGCATTCTCCTCACAGAAAGCATCAAATTCTGCAGTCTGATGGCTAGAATGGCCATCAAGAATAAGCAATCTCTTTGCACCAGTTGAATTCCGCCTGGAGTGTGGTTCAAACACCTCCTTAAGCCAGCGAAGGCCTATTATATCTGTTGTCCAGCCATTCTCACTCTTTGCAATCAACCAGCCTTGAGGAACTGCAGGTTCTTGATACCAAGCGGCCTGTTGCTCTTTCCCCTTTAAGATGATCACTGGTGGTATAGAAACTCCCTTAGAGCTCACACATTCAATAATTGTAACCCATTCATGATTCCCCTGGATAACTGTACAAGGTCTCTCACTGCATTCCACTGCAGTAATAACCTTAGATGTTGTACAGAGTCCCATTGCAAAGCCAGTTTCATCAAAGTTCCAGATATCATCTTCATGAATGCCATGTTCCTGAATAGCTTCGCGTACAGTTTTAAACCACTGTTTTATAATCTTTGGATCCTCCTGCTTTGCTCGCTGGTATGTAATCCTTTGATTATATCTTGCATGTAGTTCAGGACGGCATTTGACAAAGGAATAGGCCCAGTTAACTCCAATGACTGCAGTAGAATCTTGTGAACATTCGCGAAGTAAAATCTGTGCCATTTCACGCAGAAACTCTGGCCGAATTGAAAAGCCTCATTTATCTGCATCTAGCAGTCTCTTAACAAGGACTTCCTCTTCAAGAGCTGTCAATTTATGGCCATTGGCGCGTGTTTCTGCGCGTGGTTTTCTTCCTTTAAGCCGACGGCGAAGATACACCAAATACCTCAGCAGCTTTCAATTTTGATTTGACTTTTTGAGTTTCATAAGCAGAAATAGTCATTTGCATGCAATTTTCTTGAGATAGAGGCATTTTGTATGAAAATAATGAAGAAAATGATGCGTTGATGAATGTTGATTTGAATGTTTTTGGTGGGTGCGGGGAAAATTCGTCACTCGGTTGTATTCGTCACTCGGCCGTGGATTACGTTAATCCAGTCTGTCTTATGTCACCAGTCCCGCACCTGCATTTATGGAAGGGAGCGATAACCGCAGGTGTGCATTGACTGGCGAGACCTATTTCAAGGTCAACCTACCTATATGGGCGCTGATGCCGATCGTGAGGTGAGGTGAGGTGGATCATTGAATTGATTAGTTGCTTAGCGACTGGGACCAGAATTTCCTGAACAGGTCTTCCTTTTTATCTTCCTGTTATGTATCATGTTTATAGAGCGTAATGGTATGGCCCCTATCTAAGCAGGTATGTAGTACTAAGATAACAATAAGCGAAAGTAACAAAAATATTTCCATCTGTTGCTGCCATCCTAGATTGGGGGTAACCAATTCCGCTTTGTTTAATATTGTAAAAGAGATTTTCAATGATCAGCTTAAAAGAAACAATCTGTCCTCCTCCTGACAATGGACCCGTCCACTGAGATCACTTATTCAGGGGTTGAGTTCATGTGCTCTAATCTCTGCAGTTGGCAGTTCACTGGCAAATAACTGTTTTCGTTGCGGCTCCGCTGTATCAAGCTCTGACTTGTTCCAATTTCCTTGGTTGAGGTTACCCTCTGCTTGCGGCTGCCTAGTCCTGGTATGAGCCCGCCAGAGGAGACCCCCGAGAACGATAATGATAATTCCAGCGACGGCCACACCAACTCCTATCCCTGCCTTTGCGCCGGTGGATAAAGATGACTCTGAAGTTGGGTTTGAGGTCTGAGAGTTCGTAGACGCACTTGATATCGCGGATGTGGAGGAAGTAAATGACGGGGTGGTTGTGGTCGAGGAGCTCGTCTGCTCACCGAGCACCTTGGGAGAAGGCAGAGGGAAAGTTCCGTTTGAGCAGCAGTCCTGATGGCTCAGGGAAACAGGGTCATAGTGACAGCAGTAGCTCGTCAGTGCGTCATTGCAGGCCCAAACATATTGGCCGCTGTTAGAGCTGTCTTCTCATTTTCTCTGTTTCAGTTGGTGCTTGCAGGGAGGGAAGGGGAGAGAAGTATGGAGCATATATGAAACTTACAAGTAGTGCATGGTACAATACAGTTTGTGAAGCTCTTACTCTGGCAAGAACTAGTGTAGTAAAGGCCAGTGTAGTTATATGGCCCTGGATTTGCGGCGCCGGGCAGATACGTCAATGACCCATTTGGGTGGTTGTTGACATCTCGGCAAAGGCCATTGTCCATACAGGTGTCTTTCGACGGACAGCAAATGTTTGAATCTGGGCATGGAACGTCATTGTCTGCGATGCTGCCATCACGGTAGTAACATGTTGCGGAGACAAGATGCGTCAGGGCAAGGGATAGTAATGATAGCATTGAGGGGTGTGCTGAGATTAGCATTATTTTTTGGATGCAGGAAACAGTGGTTTATATTGGAGAAGCAGCTGGGCGTGGATGTGTGGCTCCTGGACTTGTAGTAGTAGCAGGAGAGGTCATCTCTTAACAGCCTGTGAGCCGTGTGACGCGTTTATTAATAGCTGGGTCCACACCAATTCTCTGGGGGTTTCTTTGCTGTCCCTGTACAAAGGTTTTGTCAGGCCGTGCTAGTCCCTATTAGCTGCAGATATTCTGAAACTGAACTGTTCAGGCCACTGGTTCGCGTTTGAAACCAACCAATCATGGGGTAGCTTATCGCGCTTGAGAGACTTAGACTTAAATCAGTTCTGTTATACTCAACGCCAGACCCCGGTTACGCGCATAGACCTCGCCAGGGATGGCCTGGACTGCTTTTGCTACAGTCCTTGCCCTCATTTTTTTTTTTCGTTCAGCATTGGGAGAAGCTTGGTGCCCATATCTAGGAGGGGTCCAGGAGCAGGACTCCATGTTAATCAGAATAGACCTATGTAGAGCCCTGCTGGTCCCAGCAAATTGTTCAATCTCAGTCTTATATTTCTTATCTTGCTCATTGTCGGCGTATCGCCATCCTGCTGTAGCTTGCTGTCACTCACCCAGGATCTCGCGATAGATGCGCCATGTCACCCAGCCTGAACTTTGTACCCCACAGCTCCCCAGACGAGGGCCACTGGTTGGATCCTAATCAACATTAGCTCACCCTTAGCATCTCAGCTGCAGGAGACTGGTTTTGTAATACCCACATATGGCCACAATATTTGTTGGGTTTGTCTTTTTCATCACCAGAAAATCGACCCAGGGGCCTTATCCAGCAACCACCTATGGGATGGTGGAGACCAAGCCGCCTGCCACCAAACTGGGGTCAACTATATCCTACAAGAGATCCATGGCAAACTGATTTTACCTGGTCCCGCGGTTCGCAAGAGTTGTCGGTGTGAGTCTCCGAGGTGAACCATGAGAGTGAAAAACTTTAACAACTGATTGCGACTAACCATAACCTTGCTTGTGGAACGAGACTTGTACAACTTATATGTTTTTCCTATTGATCTTGTCTTCGTTCCTTTTACCGTGTATTTATCCCCTATATATATATATATATATGATATAGCAATACTTTGAATCATGGAAACCTAGAAGCTTCCCATTTTTCTGGCTATAAGCTCCTCGATTTACTTGCAATACAATTTTTGTCCCTTGTGTTTGCCTCTACAGCGAGTCCTGGAACGATCAGCACCTTGTCTAGTTACAAGATCAACAATGATTACCATGAAAAGCAGTATTCATAAGTTACTTTTCTGCTCTATTTGGAAAAGGCAAGCTCGAAAGTATGCCAGATAGCCCTGTCCCCTGGAGACGAGAGTAGTTGAATTTGTCGAGAAAACGGGGGAGGACACCAGCCATGACGACCATGGCATCTCTGGAGGTGCGCTGGATAAAATGAGATAGAGATGGGTAGCGGGGCAGGACAGGCGCCCAGGCGAGCTGGCCTCAGCGCAGGTGCTGCGGCTGTGGACAATCATACAGGCCATGGCCAAGCGCACGATGGAGGCGGCGCAGGGAGGAACCAGGGCTGTCCGCATCATCGCGGGCTGATCAGCATCATGGTGCGGCCTGGAGCTAATGCCGCGCGATCCTGCAGCCTATGATCTATCGTTGCCCGACGGAGCAGGTAGTCAACATGTCTCCCCTGGTTCCACCAGCCGCACAAGCACAGATGTAGAGGCCGGCTCTCAAGAATATGTTCCTCTCGATACAGAGAACTTTGCTCTAGCGTCGATAGTACACAGCATGTCTCAATGCACTCTGCACGGTTATCACGAGTCTTGAGTGATGAACCCGTCAGTGAAGATCTTCCATGGACCACACTTTAGCGTAATCAACCACCGAGCGGGCCACCCCACCGAACGGGCCACCCAACCACTACGAAATATTTTCAAACTGCAATTAGACTATCAACAAAGCAAATATTGAAACTATATACACTATATATCAATTGCTTAGCGCCTAGAGCAATGCACCCTAGTATGACCTACTATATTACATGTGCTGCACGTTGGTGGTGCCCGCTTTTGTGGCTGTAGATCGGGCTGCTCAACCACCCCTTCCTGCCTTTGATCAGCTTCTTGAGCATGTTGCAGTCCTTCTGCACCTGCTATATAGGACCTAGGTACATTCCTCTTTCTTTTTTGGTGCTGATTGGCAGCCTGTAAATATTTATTTTTCTGTGTTAGAAGGACTGCTGTAACGGCGGACCTAAGACTTCTTAGGCGGAGGCTCGTTGGGTTTATCTTGAGGATAGAAAGCAAGAGAAAGAGACAGATGAATAGGCCGTTACTAGCAATGTTGCTATCAAGATTGCTATTTGAGTTGACCACGGGGTCCTAATCCCCATGGTTAAGGAGCGTCTTATATACATGCTGAATTCTGCCCGGAAATACCTATCCGGTGGATCATGACTATAGATGGATCAAAGGTCAGATCGGATCCAGAATCCAGATGGATCAAAGGTCCAGATGGATCATTTTGATCCATTGTCACGTGATAGGATCCCCCCCCCTTCGTCTGTCCTGCTCGTGGTCTCTAGGCTGTGCCGTAACAACTGCATTATACATTGCAATCTAACAGGCCTTGACTAGTTGATTAAGAGCTTGATTTGTAGGACTTGATGGGATTTAACATTAATATTTTAATAGGCACTTAAGAGCCCAGGTCTGAAGCTCTAATTTCTTGATGTTATAAGGTGTCTCAGAGATTTAAGATACTGATTAATTGCTTTGAGATATAGTAGGTGGTGTAGGTGTCTTTATCTGAATATAAAGTTGTGAAAGCACTTAATCTGGCTAATATAGGACTAAGCCAGTAGCTGCAAATCTACTGCAGATATGTTACGCACTCATTCGTTCCCGAGTCGCAACGGTGGCTTGGTCTAAGGTAGGGAGGCTTGGGCTTCATAAGTCAAACACAATAGAGTAATCAACTGATAGAGACAACGCGACTAAGGTGAAGTAGAGCGCCTATTGAGTACGTATACTCAATACTAGGTTAGCCTGTTGACCTGCCGGTATATAACCAAGTAACAATGTGTTATTGAGGCACGGAGGACTAAAGCTATTTACATGGTGAATGAGCGTCCTTATATAACCATGACTGTATACTGTCCTGTGTACTATCCTACAGTAGGTAGAATAGTATACCCAATTACGTCCTCCTGTTCCCCTACTATATCGTATACTATTTCATAGTAGCCAAAATAGTATACGATCACATGACCCTGGTCAGTATAATATCCTTCCATAATCCTGCAGATAGTCCTATCTCCTGCCCTGTGACGCATCGTTCGTCATGCAAGGCTGTGCCTGTCGGTACTTAGTCTATTGGTTCATAACACTAAGTGTCGCGGAGTGGCTCCTAGGGAGCATTCTAGGAGCCAAACCGCTGCGCTACCGGCAAAAGACTAGGATACGAAGCCAACGGCTTCGTACTGCTCTCGCTTATATAGCTTCTTGCCACGCCGTCACACTAAGTAGCTAGTATCTACATTAAAAATAAAATCTAAAATATAGATAGAAAAGATTTAGAAAGTTTATGTAAAGAATTTAACAATTAAAGAGTTAAATAAACTAAAAAATAACTTAAATATAATTAAAAGAAGAGAAATATTATTCTATTTTAAGAATTAGTCTATATTTCTATTAAGCTTTAAAGAGATCTAGTTAAAAAGATTTACAAAGCAGCTCACTGGCAGTTTCGAGTACTTGATTGATTGAACAGTCCATCCTAGATACACATTTTGATACATAGATTATGAGTACCCAACCTCGCTTCCCATGCATACATACATACATGTGCCCCATACCAGGATTAATAATAGATACATCGATGCAGAACTTTTCCGTTCCGTCCCGTCCACCCGGATGATGCCTGATGATTATGTGACCGTAGAAACACACATGTACAAAATGAGATAGGGGGAAAGGACAACAAACTGCACGTACTATAACACTTTACATTCCAACCACGTTCCACTCTGTTTCTTTCTCACTCACTCAAAGCCTAATGGTAACAAGCCTTCCGACGGCCCCGAGTCGAACGGCCACGGCCAGTCCTCCAACAATTCGGGCGGAAGCTGGAACTGCGACAGTTGGTCCTCCAACCCGCCCGCTTGGGCTTGCGCCTGGGCCTGGTTGTACGTGAGGGGGACGACGGTCCCTCCTGCCTCTGCTCCTGCTGGGTTTATGGCGTTTTGTTGTTGCTGGTGTTGCTGCTGCTGTACGGCAGCATTCATGTTCAGCGCGCGCTGCGTCCGCATGTAATCGTCGATACGGTCGACTTGGGACTTGAGCCTTTCGCTGGCGCCGGCGGCACGGTGCAGCCCAGACTCGAGTCTGCGGAGAAGGTCGGCCATTTCAAGGCTGTTATTGTTAGGATAAATTCAAACGAGAACCAGGGATATAAGGGTGACAGGAAACTCACAGTAGTGTGCGGACCCGTCTGTAGGAGACCTCCGAGAGGCTGCCCTCCATTACGGAGCCCAGTATGTAGCCTATGCCGCCTAGATGGTGAAGCTGCGGTCGTCAGTTGATGACTTATGAAAGGTGATTGCGGCCATTATCTCACCAGTGGAGAGCTGATCGCTTTCAAGTATTCGACCGGAACTTTGGAGAACACGCTGAGTAGCTCCCCCGCGACATCGCATTTTCGCTCAACGCCAATGTCCTCCGTTGAGAAGAGCACCATGCGCAGTAGTTGCAGCGTTGCTTGGATATTTGCGGACTGAAAGCCGAACAGATCCTTGGCCGGGTCGCATGTCACTGGAAGCGTTTCCCTGAACTGCGACGGCAGAGCGGAGTACATGGCCAGCACCTGCTCCATCACTGCCGACTCAGACATGGAATTTCGGCCGTACAAAGCTTGAAACTGCGACGTCCAATTCCCTTGGGACCAACGACGCCGCAGGCCATCGACGGCATGCTCGAGAATCCGATACAGATCTGTCGTGAAGTTCCAACCACGGAGCCAGCTGACCGGCTGGCACGGGACAGCAGTGATATCATTGGGGCTGCTGGCACTCGGGGTCTGAACCGTAGGAGGCATACCATACCCACTGCTGGTGATGTAGTCATCGTCGATCTCGGTTGGATAGCGCACCATCGAATGGGCTTCTCGATGGCGGATAATGCCTCCCCACACAATGGACGAGTAGATGTCAAGAGTGTAGATAGACCAGAACTAGAACGAAGCTTAGAATGACAATATCGAACACATCAGCGGTGATTCGTACCAGTCTTCGACGTTCTTCAATCTCAATAGGACTCAGATTCTTGGGCCACAGCTTTTCGTCGTACAGCCCCTCCATGGCAATTAGGGTATGATAGAGGCCGGAATACTGCTGCATCGATTTGATCTGTCCGTTCTGGATACTTGCGATTGCAAGAAAGGCACAGGCTCTCATAAAGTCCACTCCTTTGGCATTAGTGAGGTCCTTGGGGATGGAGTCCTTTGCCGCAGCCATGAATGCTTCAGACGGCGGTTCTGCTAGTTGAGACAGATGCCACCGGCCGGAATACAGCGCGCCATCTCGCGCGCGTGCAGAAGCCAAGGCGCAAACAGCCATGGTCGAAGCGAAGAGTCCTTGATCTTTGAGATACTCGTACCGGTCGAGCTTCTCCAGGAACGAAGGACGGTGAAACAAAGGAAAACTGGTTGTGATGAGCTAGTGCAGTTTCAATCAACCAAAGGCGAAGATACATACATAGGATACACGATTTCAAAGTAAACCTGCACAAGGTTTCTGATGGTTTGGTCACTCGCGATGGCGAACGCCCTCCATGAGTTCCGGAGGGCGCCACCGTCGTTCCCTTCTGACGCCGACCACAGCGCACTGAGACTCCCCCAGGGATCCCCAGTCCTCACGGTGCGCTGGCCGAAATCAAACAGGGACCTGCCCCCAGCGGCACCGACGGGCGATTTCACCGTCGGGCCGTCATCCTGGGCCGCGGATGCCCGCGAACTCTTCACGCCCCGACGTTTCGCGGGACGATCAAATGTGCACGGGACATCGAAGTCGGCGCAATTCTGACATCGACCCAGTGGATCGTCGCCCTTTTTGCTGCACTTGATGCTACGTCTATTGCAGAAGTCGCCTACGCATAGATGATCAGTACTCCAGCGCGCGCAAATAAGGCTTGCACCAGGGGAAGAAGGGATAGTGACACACAAGCTTTTGACACTCGCTGCAGCTTTCGTGGTCGTTGCGACATTCATAGAACTGATAATGATAACAGGTCAGACTCCATACATCGGGCGAAAATCTATAGCCGAAGGTCCGAATTGCTCTGTCGGCGGGTCCTAGGTTTCAGGCTTGTCCGGTGCCAGCGAACTGCGCCCTGCCTGAACAAAGGAGCCAGGATCAGCCTTATGCTAGCTCAGAGCATTAGATATGGACAGATCGACACGGATAGATAGATACTCGAGTGGAACATGCGGGGGATACGTCCAACGGCCAAAGGGGTTCCTGCGCGGTCGTTGACCTGGAAGGCACGCGAGCGGCATCGCTTAGTCAGCTCTTTGTTATCCGGGATCTCCCGAGGTTGACGTCCGACTTTGCCCTAGTATCGACCGTCCGCAAAGAGGCTTTTGTCCTGTCGACATTGCATACCTGTCTAGATAATTAGCACTTGCATCTGATTCCGGGGACAGGGAACTTACATGATGCCAACTCCCGCTCAATGGGCAGGTATCTTTCCGCGACAAGCTGCGTGTAAGCTTGGAGATACATATACAAAACCAAGAAGCAAAGTATTTCCGCCGCACCAACAATGTAGACGAGGAGCGCACAGTCCTATTCAGGAGAATTTTGAGACCCATACAAATCTACAGCTAATCCTTGTTGAAAGTTTGGAGAGGCAGAGAAAAATAATAGAAATTACTATTAAGAAATTAATCCAGGAACAGATTAGATATATAGAAGAATTAGTATTATATAATATTAAGATTATCTACTTGTAACGGCGGGCATAAGACTTCTTAGGCGGAGGCTCGTCGGGTTTATCTTGAGGTCAGAAAGCAAGGGAAAGAGATAGATGAGTAGGCCGTTACTAGCAATGTTACTATCAGGATTGCTATTTGAGTTGACCACGGGGTCCTAATCCCCGTGGTTAAGGAGCGTCTTATATACATGCTGAGTTCTATCCCGGAAATACCTATCCGGTGGATCATGACTTTGGATGGATCAAAGGTCAGGTTGGATCAAGAATCCAGATGGATCAGTTTGATCCATTTTTCACGTGATAGGACCCCCTTCCTCGTCTGTCCTGCTGGTGGTCTCTAGGCTGTGCCGTAACAGTATAATGATGAAAGCTCTGATTATTCAAATCTACCTAACTAGCTGACTGTTTTTCTTGTGGAATGAGGGGTTAGAACCTTCTAAATATTTCTCTATTTAATAATTTTAAGACAGTTTTATGCAATATAAATGGATATAACAAAAGAAAATAGGCAGTTTCAGGTATAGACAGTACAATTTTTATTGCAGGGACTATAACCTTCTGCAGAACCAAATTAGCATGTGCCAACTAGGCTAATAGGCTTCTTGGCATACCACTAGATTATAGTAACGTAATCCACCACCGAGCGGCGCAAAAGTTCCGAGCTTCCCCCCTATCCATCTGCCCCTATTCAACCACCCAATATGCCACCAAAATCATCAGATTCTGCAGTTAATCAAGAAGATCATTTTCTATTAGCTATAAGGGCCTATCAGAATAGGCAGTTTTGGAGCAAAGCAGCAGCAGCGACAGCATTTGATGTGCCTCCACGGACCCTCCAGTATTATTATGTATCGCCAACTTCCCAAGAAAAACTAGTGGATACCTCCAGCAGCATCCATCTTCGTTTTCTCCAACGACAACAACGATAACGACGACGATAATGATGATTGACTCAAAAGATCCCCTTAAAGCACAGACCAAGTCGACGAGCTCAACGTCAATGAGGCCGTTGTTGTTGTTGTTGTTGCTGTTGCAATTGGTGTCGCAGGCACCGACAACGCCGGAATTGGAGACCTCGAAGCCGTGACGGTCAAAGAGAAGACCTCCTTCATGTACTTGATCCTGAGATCGTTCTCCATTTTCGTGGACAGGTAGAGTGCCAGAAGTATGGTTCCGGTCACTATTAAAGGCGTGAGGAGCATGAAGGCTATCAGGGCGCATGGGAAGCAGTCTCGTTGCGGCATTTTGTGCTTTGTAGCTGGGAGGGTAGTGAAGTTGGGTATGGAGGTAAAGAAAGTTGGGAAGATTGGATTTGAGGTCGATGTGGGTCAGATTGATGAGATGGAGGAGGAAGAGGGAAAGAAAGAAAGAAATGCTGGAATTAGGAATGCGGTATTCTACGGAAATAGGTACCTAGGTAGTCGATACTGACTGTGTTACTATGCCTAATAGGCGTGTGTTGAACAAAAAGGAAACACCACCTATTTGTTTCACAGGATTGGTACCTTATAGTTCAACAGTGTGTTATACCATGCCTATTCTGGGCCGTAATCACAGCTCTGTCTATGGATGGGGATTCTTATGTTACTATATCTATACAGATATGCGAAGCTATCCGCTTTCTCTCTGGAGAGAATACCTACTAGAAACATGCAGTGTCTATATATATGAGTAGGAGCAATTAATTTGATTATTAACACACTTGGAGTATTAACTATCTACTAGGACTATAAGTAGGAGCTGCGAATTTACCAGGTTCCAGTGAGATACTTTGCCTATGTAGGTGGTAGATGCGTGAATCCAGGTACTTTGTTAGAAATGCTATTCCTGACCTTCTTCTCTAGGTCTCATTAAGTAAAGCTTTTTTTGATCATCATTATTGTATCTGTATACTTGGGAAAGGTAGACATCTAAGAAACAAAAAAAAGTATCACATTGGCTGATCAGTAATTGTCGTTTTTTCCCCTTGGCTTGGACAGAGTAGCAGCAATAAAGTTCATTATCATCTTGTATGTGTACTTGGATCTTAGCAGCTGTCCCCAACAGACAGCAGACGCCCGTGTAGAAAAACAGAGAAGGCGGCCTCCGTTCCATTCTTTCCGGAAAAGGTGGTATTGGTGTGGAAATGCTGGCATCGAAGATGAGGCTGGGCCAATTAGAACACGGTCGGGGAGAGGTCGAAGTCGAGGTTGAGATCAAGCGGTAGGATGCCGTAGATAAAGATAACAGGCAAAAGTTCGGCATGCAGTTGAAGCACTCGAGAAGGCGGCGCCCAGCGCGTCCCAAATCAGGCTCTTTCTTGTCCTACATGTTCGTGCGGCGGCATGTACCCGTGGAAACAACCGAGCACACAAGTGCGAATAGCAGAAAAGCAAGTATCGTGAGGACGATGAGTACGACAATCAAGGCGACGGTTCTGCTGAGGCACTCGCGCAAGGAGAATCTCCATTTCCCTCTCTGGCTCTGACTCTGGCTGTGATCCTCGATGTCCAGGGCCTCAATCATTGTGGGTAGATAGGTAGGTGTATATATTGTTTATGTATGGGTGAATTATGAAATGAAATGTGATGCAGTCTGACTTGAGGAATTGTGAGTGATTCAATGTGATAAGATGAGAAGAAAACGAAGAAAGTGAGAAAGACTATGAACCTATTTAGAGTATCCCAATACCTTCCACTAGAACTATATAGGTAGAAGATACTGGCCAATTGAGGGGCCTATAAGTTGCTATTCCTAACTGAGTAACCAATGAGATATACTCTTGAAATCCATGGCTGATCTGTTCTGGACCTTGTTGCATAAAACTCTGCCAACGAATGGACATAATTATTACGTCCATACACATATATCAAGATATATCTGCTGCTCCAACCGTTTTGTAGTTAGGTAGATGTATCTCTCCAAGTAGTAGCAATAAAATTTATTGTCAATTCATTTGAGAAATCCTTTCACTTGTAGCAAACAGCCATGTAGGGAGTTAGGTATGGGAACTCTGATTCTATTGTACAGTGCATGGCAAGCACAGCGCAAGGAACCTCTTTAAAGACCTCGTTTGATTAGTGTAAGTAGATAGTCAACTAAGTATGCCCTTGGAGGAAACAGACACAAGTCCGTGTATCCAATGTAATTTCAACTGGGCATGCGCAAATACACCGCTGGCAGCGACCCTGCCGGGATAGAATAAACGGTTTTGGTGTGGACATTTCCCGCCGATTATGAGGAGAGAGCTCAGTTCGAACGCCATCGAGAGAAGGTCGTGGAGGAGGTCGTCAGCAATGAGAGTGGCCGTATATGGATGTGAAAAGAGAACATCGAAGATGGCGTTAGTTTAAAACCTTTAGGACCGCCGTTCCCCGAATATGCGCTCCATCTTGTTCTATCTCCAGCCGCGCTGACCTTTGCTAAGCGAGCAGAAGATTGTAACCAGTAGCCCAGTACTGCGATGATTACAAGCGCAGCAAAAAAGGCGATAATCTTGCCCATCCAGACAAAGCAGGCCCTTGCCCCATCAATTCCACTATAGATCTGGCTTTCACACTGGCCCCGGTTGTCTATTATCATTTCCTATATCATTTTGGGTAGGTAGGCTCGAAGTATGTAAGTGGGTAAGGTGTGCATATTTAGCGGGGAGATGTTTTAATGTGATTTTGACAAGTTTAGATTTGAGATTTGATGTGACAAGGAGCAGAGAAAAAACGAAACCCCTCAGAGCAGCTACCTAGGCATATACTTAGTGCTACTGGTACTATGTCGCTGTGACTAGATTGGTTATTGGAGATCCAACGGATCACATGCTCACTTTGGGTCAGGTCGAGCTGTGACATCCCGTCATTATTACACTTACAAAATATGTCAAGTTGATCACTCCCTGCAACCTACAGTTTACTGGCAGAAGCACTGGCTGACGAAGGTAGAAATTGGCCTCCCTCCAACAACTACCTCGTCATGGCGCATTCAGCAGTATTGTGATTTGCTATCAGGTACTGCTAGTAGTTTGAAGAACGAGTTGGAAGCGCACCGCCGAGATAAAAAAAGAATACCAAAAAAAAGAAAATAAAAGAAAAAATCAAGAAAATCAGGTTTGAACAGAGTGCATTATCAAAAAAACGTGGTGGTAACTGGGTGCTTCCCTTTCTAGGTGCTTCTCTGGGGGGTCTCTTAGCCAGTTTACCAACTGGGCCACAAGTCCCGAAGGACAGGAGCTTACTAGTTTATTCAGTTATATCGTAGGCTCACGTAACCTCTATCCAGCCAAAGCGGTCTCAGAGGTCTCAGTTGCCTGAGTACATACCTGTCTAGGCATCACAACACCTATCAGACTTCTGAAATCCAGGATGAATAAACCCGAATGCTACGACTTTTAGAACTCATAGAAACTTGACCAGGCTGTGATGGCGTTACGTGCAGCCCAGAAAACCTTTTTTCATTTGTTCGTTAACTGAATGTAATAGTAGTAGTGGTCACCAATTTTGTTTTCCGGATCGCGACACCTAGCTGGGGCAGGTAGACAGAGGTTCTCATTCTATTATACATTATGACGCATTGCTAAAGAGGTGTAGTGAAGACGATAGTCAAGAGAAAAGATGCGGCAACGACGACAGTGGTATGAGAATTTTCGGTTTGTGGCGACGAGGAGGACACCGTTAACGCTTGTGGCAATCAATGAGCTTATCAGCAGTATCGCGCGAGGATCCTGTGGATGGTGAAGATGAAGGGAAGATTTTGCAGAAATTGTCTCATTCAAGATATCATCCAGAATCATAATATGTAGAATCTTCTTCAGACTCCGATTCTCATCTTGGTCCAGGTTCAGAATCAAGTTCTCGCTCCCGTCCGGCCTCCCAATATCCAGACAGCAGCTATTAGCCTATTTATTGATGCTCTTCTGAATCTCGCGAATGGCCTCAATAAACAGTAAGACCAGTAATGGGAAAAGTAGTAGTAAAAATAGCACTGCTGCAACTGAAAATAAGATAAGAACGCCGGAGGCAAAGGCGTCTTTAAAGCAGTCCTTGTTGCAGCAGGTCCTCCACCTTCTCCTTCTCTGTCGACTTGGACTTGGGCTGGGACTTCGGCTCCGGATCAGGCCTCGCTCCTCGTTTATCGGATCCTCTATCATCTTGCGTAGGTACGTGTGTACAATGTATGGAAGTAAAGAAGCTAGTCCGTAGGTACATAGATAATTAAATTTCTTTTACCTTGGATATAATGAGGGAGGGAAAGGAGGTATTCTTGAGTATTCAATCCCCACTTTGGCTAGATTAACTCGCGAAATACATCCTGTCATTATTATGGCTATAGAAATACCTTGAGGACTGCTTATGCTTGGCTACTAAGTGCCCGCGTCTCCACCGAAATGCTAGACATCACGCGGCTCCTCAAACTTGAGTTCTTTCTTGGATAGACGTGGCATTTATGTTAGAGTTTTTGTTCCATTATACGTTCAAAGTGAAGTAAATAGATTCCCCAGTGAGGACATTTAATTAAGCTCATTGGGCACCTAAAATAGATGGACTCGAAGAGTAAGAAGCCTGTGATATACCGCCAACTCTAACAGAAGGAAGAGAAGAGGTGCCGGTGTCAGCAGTATGAGAACTTTCCGCGTACACCGATGAAACTCGCATCAAAACACGGTCGGAGAGGCTAACAGCCTCATAGAAGATGCCGTTGCTGAAGAAGACGGTTGATCGTCTGAAGAGGAGGCTGTCTCCTTCAGAATATCATCCAGGATCCCACTCAAACTGGGACCCTGATCCCCACTTTGGCTTTTTTTTTCCTGCTTAGATTCAAACCCAAAATCTCAGTCCCGTTCAAGTCCATGTCCTGCCGCCGGTCCAGGCTCCAGTGGTAATCAAGCTTGTTGTCTCTAGGTTCGTCGCTAGAGCTCTGAGATACAACATAGGATAACTCTACCAAGACAAGGGGCTTTATTACACGGTGCTATACATTAAGGTGGGCACTAGGTACCTAGATATTACAGTACATAGATGGTGTTTAAGGACCTTTTAGTATTAGTTAAATCTGTAAAACAGCTAATAGAAGAATGGCAAGGATGACAGGACAATGAGAAGAGACAGTATTGCCGGTAGCATGAGAATAGCACGCTATAGATGAAGAAGACATGTATAATAAGGTTGTCTTGTGCAGTATCTCTTTGAGGCTCCCATTCAGATTCGGGATCGAGTTCGAATTTCAGACCTCAGACTCAGCTGCGAGAGCCCCCTCTAATCGGGTCTCTGGCTTGTCTCATTGCTGCCGGGTTTTGCGTTTATAATGCTTAGGGTCTGTAACCTATCATAGTGCCCAGGTACCCTCTAGTGGCTTCAAAGTCATGTTGTAGCTGTAACCGTGACTCTTGGTCAAAATCTCAAGCAGGCTGTGGTTCATGTTCAGATCATCTCCCTGGCCCATTTCTCACTCTGGCACTTGTTGTAGGCGCAGTTCCAGCTCTGGCTTGCATACTTCGCAACCTGGGGTGTTGTGCTCTATGATCGGGTTTAGAGACATTACTAGTGCAATTGCCAGTACTGAGACTACAAACATGATTCTTAGTAGATAGGTAGAAGGTAAGAAAGTAGAAAAGTATAAATAGGTATCCTGTGTGCGACTTATAATGATCAAGTTCGATTCAATTTGATGGGATACGGGATTGGGGGGGGGAAATTAGTGAGAAGGGACAAAGGAAACTTGGAGAAGAAAGAAAAACAATGACTACACTTTCCACCTAGCACCCAATCTCTTTCCGGGTCCAGTTGTGCAACCTTCCCAATTACACATACACGTTGTCGGTATGGAATACTCATCTGGAAACTACCCGCCTGGGCAGGACGAGCTGAGCAAGGAAGCTTTGATAAGATCAGGTATTATATAGATGTCTTGCTTTATACCTAGATACTCGTTTTATCACCATCCCATCCTCTTTGTTAAGCACACACGTAGATTATTCATCACCAGGTCAATGCTCTTTGCGGCTGGGTAACTAGGTCGATAATGACAAGAATCGCCGACTCTATCCCTATTCCGACACAGCCACCAGCTTCACCAAATCAGGCAAGTATCCACCTGACGCACGGTCTACTGTGTCTGGCAGGTCTATGATAGCTGTCTCTACCTCAACATCCTTCAGAGGCGTTTACGGATGAGGTAGGTAGTACGCCATACCTGGTAGTCATATCTGATCGAACCCTTATATCCGTCTAACTCCGCCGGAAAGACCTCACGTGCTGTCCGGAAACAGAGCACATGGAGCCTGTTTGAACCCTACATCATCCAGCTGTCTATTCTTTCTCACGGCTTAGACTCCAGCTGATTATCCCGTAAATCGAGATGGAGGACTCGGCACTCTCTCCGAACGGGGTGTCCGTCACATGCTCGGGCTCCCGGCCGAGTCTGGCAGTGGAGCGCGATCGCCAATGAGACAGGACACGGCGATGCGGCAAACCGTCCCCCAAACCCACTCCGTACGGCTATCGTGAGCCGTTGACGACAACTTCCCAAAAGGTCATTATAAGTTAAGCTTCAAAACACCCTTCCAATGACAACGCCCACACTCCCGTTGTCTTTTTTCCCTCGCTTTTCGCTCGGAAAAGACTCGTTGCTAACTCGACCTTTGGGCTGCTAACAGCATTGGGTTCTGTGCGCTAATTTATCCAGCTTTCGCCCGGCCGCTGCCTCGGCGGAATACGGAGGAGGATCTGATAACTTGACGGCCTTCCCCGACGGACGACTAATAATAACTCCAGGGTCCAGAGATCAGGGAGAGAAAATTTCATCATTCTGACCACTCTCCGCTCGCTCCTCGCCGTGCCCGATAATACTATAATTACCTGCCCCTGACAGTGAAGTGAGTGAACACATCCAATGCCGTTCACTCCTTTGCTCCCTCCTGCACTGACCGACGATCCATTGATGTGACAGGCTTCAGGTAACAGACTAGAAGATTCCAGTTCTCCGACCGCACATCGATAACCACACATTCCAACAAGTCTGAAGAGACGAACAACCAACAACCAACATGCTCGTCAACCGCGCCATCACCATCACCAACTTTGTCATCGGCAGCTGCGCCCTCAGCTTCCAGATCTTCGTCCTCGAGCCCTGGCACGACCGCCTCGACGCGCAGTTCCTGCAGCTGAAGAAGGATCACGCCGCCCTGCTGGAGAAGCACGGCCAGGAGCTGGCCAAGATGCGCGAGCAGATCGCGTCGCTGCAGGAGAAGAAGAGCCGGTGGTTCTAGGGGCAAGGTCGAAACGGAGAACAGCACGACGGGCGTGACCGGTGACCCTTGCTCCAATCGGCCCTGCAAATGCGTTACTTACGGATAACTTTACCGAGGTCGTTGCGCGGCTGTCTGGTTCCATCCCACACGACTACCTCCATATGCTCCAGCATGAACTAAACACTACGAGGCGGTATCCAACAAAACCACGACTTATTCCTTTTCCGCCTCCATACCCCAGGGCGCTTACTCCCAGCGCGAGCGGCCACGCCTGCGTCTACGCCTGACCCAGCAGCGCCTGTCCTTTCTCAGGTTGATTCTTTCCTTTTACGTCTTCGGTTTTTAATTTATGTCTTCATGCTTGCAGTCTTCTTTCTTCCTCTTGTTTCTTCTTCCATGGGCGGGTACCTTCCGGATTTCTTCTAGAACATCCCATAGAGCCCTAGACTAGATAGACCTCCTCGTGGCGACGCGTTGATAGATAGATTCTGGAAATCGGAGAATATAGCCCGTCACTATGTGGAGTCCCGAGTTTTTGATTGGATGATTTGGCTTTCAGATCGGGTCTTTCTTATTGTAGTGCGTTCTTCAGGGTGCATATTTATCCTAGACCCTAGCATGATTTGCCATTGCCCCAGCCATTCCTCACCTATCTTCTGCAGGACACAACCCTCTCCTTCGCCACATTGTTCCATTCATACATTGTGCGCCTCTTTTACTCTCTTCCATCCTCTCCTGTCCGCTCTAGCAGAATGGATAAGGCTACCATGAACAGAAGATACCATGCACAGTGCTGTGCTGATGAAGCGCCCATTACAGTACCATCCAAGATTGCATAGCTCACCTGACTGTTGGCACCGCAATGCATCTTGTACATGTACAAAGCAGTATGGAACACGGAACACTACTACACGGGGAACCAATCTGGATTCTGGAGCGGAGCGGACCACTCAAGTCTGAAAGAGCGGGTGGTGTGGAGTGGAGAGCTGCGGGGATGCTATCCATTCGACGCCGTCGACTGCTTTTCCGGTTTGGGGTCGTGATCCAATCTCCCGACTTCTGTGGACCTTCCATTCGATGAGCGCTTTTCTTCACAAAGTATTATATCCTAGGATTGAAATTTGCTTGGACGGCGCTGAGATTTATCCATTTTAACTTAACCTAATTCGCTAGGTAGGTAGCTAGAATGGGTAAGCCGTGATTTATATGTTACTAATATGCTGATCTTGATTAATGCGATTAGGGCAGAGGGGGGAAAGAAAATCTAGTTCGTGTTCTTTTCAAAAAAAAAAAAAAGGAAAAGCGCATGGCAACGTACGGATAAAATTATCTCGCATGGATTTTTTATTGGACTTTCTACGTTCTTGTTATCTACCTTGTTTATTTCATTGCAGCCCTCCTGTACAGTTGGGATGGTTGATTCTGCCATACACAAGAGGGTAGGTAGAGACCGGTAGAATTTATATATATCCTCTTCTCTCCTCCCTCCGTTTGCGGGTAATAATACCGGTTAAATTGTGGATCACAAGAGCCAAGGCGTAAAAACAAGCATCATTGAAGAAAAGGCATAATTAAATTAGTGTGGTGCCAATTAAATCTGAACCCCCATAGGATTGGGTCTTGACTCCGGGTCTTTGTTGTACCGAGTAGTAACTAAGGGACTGCGACGAGCGGCGGGGAGGAGTAGCACGAGCCACTGCACGACGCGACATTGTAACGATGCCCGTCACCCTGTCGACATCTTCCATCTTTTTTCGTTCACTCGCGTGATATCTATGTTGGGATATTATCACGAGTATTTGAAGCCTGGAAGTATATTTCTTTGCACCTTTGAGATGCAAGTGGTGCGCTGGTCGATATTCTGAATCTGACAGCAGACAGGTAGCTCGCCCATTCGAGTAACCAGGAAGTACCCGACGGCCTGCTTTACCCAGCATAGAAGGTCGACCGTCGACAGTACCGGATACATCTGAGCCCAATCATGCCCCTCGATCGGTCTGCAACTCTGCACTGTCTCTGTTCCTGGCTTCTGCCCCTGCAACGCTACTTCATCACGTAAGGAGTTTTCCCGGCCGTTCGGACGACTCTCATGCAGATCAACCCCGCATTCTGCATGCTGAGGGTAACTTCGTTCGCTGGCTACGCCGTACCCAGCACGGCAGACATGCCCGTGGCGCTTTCTACAGCACATGGTCTGATGTAATTACCCCGTCTCTACCGTCATCTTGTTGACCCCGGACATTGCTGTCTCTCCGAACGCGCCCCGCCGATGACTCGTTGCTTGATCCGCAACGGAGGTAGCCCCGAGGAGCTACACATCGGGCCAAGATAAAAGCACGGGTGTTTTTTCTTGAGCTCGAAGCCCTGCTCCACGAGATGGGGACCGTCTCGTGGTGAATTTTATCCCTCTGGAGAAAGCCTCTGGGGACCTTCTACCAGCATGCTTTGGACGGAAATAGCCCTGCTCCTAGCATCGGCCGCGCTGCCAAACACCGTCCTGGGACAGCATGTCATCGATCTCAGCGGCGATGGCTGGACCGTGTCGAATAAGGAGTTGGGTATATCTGTTCCCGGGAAATTGCCTTCGCATGCGCACTTGGATCTGTTCGCGGCGGGGGTCATTGGTAAGTCTGTTATTAGTTCTTGACTTGAGTGGTGGTTCTAACTGCAGTAGATGATCCGTAGGTGGAGCACTTCATTTGCCGACGGGGTTGCGCTGACTCTAGTCGAGATACCACGGTCTCAACGACTTCAATCTCCGTTGGGTAGCAGAGACTAATTGGACCTACACCAGCGATCCTATCAAAGGGCTGTAAGTGATTTGGCGGTAGCTTTAGATGTAGTATCTGATTAACCAGCTAGGCTCAACAACTATGATTCTACATGGCTTGTCTTCGACGGATTAGATACGTTCACGACGATCGAGTTCTGCGGACACTCCATTGCAACGACGGACAACCAGTTCCGGCAATGGTACTTCGATGTATCGGACGCTTTGAAGAAGTGCAAGCATCCCGTTTTGAGCATCAACTTTGGCAGTGCACCGAATATCGTGAATGCTATTGCCAAGCAGCCTGGACAGGAAGGTCAGTTTTTTTTCGCAATAGATGCACCGCGCGTAGAGGTTCTCACATCCTCTAGAATGGCCACCTGGCATAGAGCTCACATACGAGTATCCGAACCGCCAATTTATGCGCAAAGAGCAGTCGGACTTTGGCTGGGACTGGGGTCCAGCCTTTGCTCCTGCAGGACCGTGGAAGAAGGCTTATGTCGTGCAGTTCCAGCAGAAGGATGGTCTTTACGTGCTGAACACCGACCTTGATATCTACCGCCAGGGTCAGATTAACCATCTCCCTCCCGATCAGAGCAAGCCGTGGGTCGTCAATGCCAGCATCGACTTCCTGGGAAATATTGCAGAAGGTGCTTCTATGACAGTTGAGATCAGGGATGCCAAAAATCCATTAGCAAAACTCGCATCTGGTCCTCTTGACAATATCACCGTCTCAGGGAATTCGATCACCGGCACTACTGTTGTCGACGCAAGCTACCCTAAGCTATGGTGGCCGAACGGTCTTGGAGGTCAAAATCTATATACGGTGACAGTCCGCGTAGTGGACGCGAAGAAAAAGGCTCTTGCTACCGTGACCAAACGCACTGGCTTTCGAACGATCGTCCTCAACCGGACCAACATCACAGACGCGCAGCTGCAGCAGGGAATCGCGCCGGGAGCGAACTGGCATTTCGAGATCAACGGACATGAGTTCTACGCAAAAGGGTCGAACATCATTCCTCCTGATGCGTTTTGGCCCCGTGTCACGGAAGCCAGGATGAGGAGACTCTTCGACTCTGTCGTCGCGGGAAACCAAAACATGCTCCGGGTTTGGGCGTCAGGGGCCTACCTCCCGGACTTCATCTACGACATCGCGGACGAGCTCGGGGTGCTCCTCTGGAGCGAATTTCAATTCAGTGACTGTCTGTACCCGGTCGACCAAGCGTTCCTTGACAATGTCGCTGCGGAGGTTGTCTACAATGTCAGACGAGTCAACAACCATCCGTCGCTCGCTCTCTGGGCCGGTGGAAACGAGATTGAGAGTCTGATGCTTCCGCTTGTCCAGGCCGCGGATCCAGATGGATATCCTAAATATGTCGGGGAGTATGAGAAGCTGTTCATCAGCGTGATTCTGCCCCTAGTGTATGAAAATACCCGCTCCATTTCGTACAGCCCTAGCAGCACGACCAATGGCTACCTGGCGGTCGACCTGTCGTCGGAGATTCCTATGGTCGAGCGGTACTGGAATACGACACCGGGCTCATATTACGGCGACACGGACTTTTACAACTACGACACCAGCATCTCCTTCAACTACTCGGCCTACCCGGTGGGACGGTTCGCCAACGAGTTCGGCTTCCACAGCATGCCCAGTCTCCAGTCGTGGCAGCAGGCCGTAGACCCTGACGACCTCCACTTCAACAGCAGCGTTGTCATGCTGCGCAACCACCACTACCCCGCGGGCAGCTTGAGCACAGACAACTTCCACAACACCTCTCTCGGGATGGGTGAGATGACGCTGGGCGTGGAGCGGTACTACCCCGTCCCCAACAAGGCCAACCCCGTGGCCAATTTCAGTGCCTGGTGCCACGCGACGCAGCTCTTCCAGGCGGACATGTACAAGTCGGAGATCCAGTTCTATCGGCGCGGGAGCGGGATGCCGGAGCGGCAGCTGGGGTCTCTGTACTGGCAGCTGGAGGACATCTGGCAGGCTCCTACCTGGGCGGGAATAGAGTACGACGGGCGGTGGAAGGTGCTGCACTACGTCGCGAAGGACATCTACCAGCCGGTGATCGTGTCGCCGTTCTGGAACTACACGACGGGCGAGCTGGAGATCTACGTGACGTCGGACCTGTGGGACGCGGTATCGGGCACGGTGACGCTGCGCTGGCTGGACCTGACGGGGAAGCCGATCCCGGGGAACGCGGGGACTCCGCCCTCGGCTCCGTTCACCGTCGGCGCGCTCAACACGACCAGCGTCTACGCCACCAACGTCCAGACGCTATCTTTGCCCGATCCGGAGAACGCTATCCTCATCCTCTCGTTGACCGCCACAGGCCGCACGCCTAACACGCCCGCCCATCTACCCCCGGCGACCTTCACGCACCAGAACCACTTCACCCCCGTCTTCCCGAACCGGCTGAAGCTGGTCGACCCGAAGCTCTCGCTCTCGTACAGCCACCATACGGGCAAATTCACCGTCGAGGCGCGGGGAGGCGTGTCGCTGTATACGTGGCTGGTGCATCCGGCCGGGACGGTGGGGCACTTTGAGGACAACGCCTTCGTGCTGGTCCCCGGGCAGAAACGGGAGGTCGGCTTCGCGGTGCAGGAGGACACGACGGGGGGGAAGTGGGTGGAGGGGGTGACGGTGGGGAGTCTGTGGGATCAAGCCAGCTGACCCTGGCCAGCTGGGATTCCGATTGACCAGTTTGATTTTTTTTTTTGAAACTTTTTTGAGTTTTTTCTGGAAGCCTTCGAAAAGAAAATGGACAATCGGGTGGCGGAAAGGGCGGAGTCTAGACCGTGGCGGGAAAAAGAAAAGCAGAAAAAAAAACTACTTCCAAAAACTCTATATCTACTCCGCAGGTATGCATATAGTCATTTTTTGCCGACCACAGCCACAAGATAGGTCAGATGATCGACTTTCTAGATTTTCTAGGCATAATAGTAAATGTCGGTAACTGGACAAGATGTCTTCCCGAAAGTAAAGACATTTTTTTTTTCTCTACCGTCGATCCTAATCGTCTTGATAATCAGACGATAATCGATCATCCCGACGATGACGTAGTTCCAAGACTTGATCCTGTCTCACTACTTAGAAAAGAGCCCGTGCTTTAACGCCGACCGGATAACACGGCGCGGAGTGAGGGCTGGGATTATGCAGAAGGATAAATACTGTATAAAATTGTCAGTATGTATAAAAGTTTAATATGTATTTCCTATATCTACATGCTAACATAATAACAAGATTTCACCAGAAAGACGCCGTAAGAACATGGCCATGATCAGTCGCCTTCCGTTATATGCAAGAAAAGAGAATAATAAAATGGTATCGTATCCGCGGCATCGTACTCTCTCGTATTTGTACATGTCAGGTCATCGAGATTTCACCGCGTGTTTTGTTTTGATTTTGCTCTTGCAAGTGGTTTTACCACTTGTTGTCAAACACCTTCCCATTGACGTAGTTCACCAGCTCCTTCACAGGCGGGAGATGGTCCCTACCGGCACCGAACAGCATCCCCTGGCGCATGACCTTGCGGTAGTTCTTACCGGGCGAGACCTTACCCAGGACGTACTCCTGCCGGGTCTCGACGCGGGTCGGGACGGGGATGGACCGGCCGACGATGGCCTCCATGCCCTGCCAGGCGAAGGTGATGGCCTCCTTGGCGCCGGCGGGGATGCCGGCCTCGTCGAGCATCATGATCTTGGCCTTGGGGTAGTGCTGCTGGATGTACTTGGTGATGTTGGGGTTGTACGCGCCGCCGCCGCACATGAAGATCTCCTCGATCTCCATGCCCTCGGGCTGGTAGCGGCGGTAGTGGTCGACGATGGCCTGCGCCGTGATTCTCGTCACGGTGGCGACGACGTCGTCGGGGCTCAGGCCCTTGGCCTCGGCCTTCTTGATCAGTTCGAAGGCGAGCGTGTCGCGGAAGACCTCGCGGCCCGTGGTCTTGGGCGGGTCGAGCTTGAAGTACTTGTGCTGGAGGAACTCGTCGACGAGTTCCTGGTCGACGGTGCCGCGGGCGCCCATCTCGCCGTCCTTGTCGTACTCGCGCTCGCCGTTGGTGTAGTGCCGCACGACGGCGTCGATGAAGACGTTGCCGGGACCGGTGTCGAAGTCGTAGCACTCGTCCACGCCGCCCTTGTTGTCCGGCGGGATGAAGCACACGTTGGCGATGCCGCCAATGTTCTGGCACGCGCGGAGCTTGGTCGGGTGGTGCAGGACGAGGGCGTCGAAGAAGGCGATCAGGGGGGCACCCTGTCTTCCGGCGGCCTGGTCACTGACGCGGAAGTCCGTGACGGCCGTGATGCCCGTGCGGGAGGCCAGGAAGGCGCCCTCCGCCATGGTCAAAGCGGACTTGGTCTCCCCTTCCTCGGGCATCGAGAGCAGCCAGATGGTCTGGCCGTGGGAGCCGATGGCGTCGATGCTGTTGATGTCGGTGCCCGTGGTCTTGCAGAATTCGTGCACCGCCGACGCAAAGGTCTCGCCCAGGATGACGTTGATCTCGGACAGTTCGGACGGGGAGGTCTTGTTGTGCAGGATGACGTTCATGACGCGCTTCTTGATCGTCTGTTCCAGCGGGATCTCGGCGTACTTGAGCAGCTCGAAGTGCATGGGCGAGTCGGGGGTCTCCTGGCGGAAGCGGCAGAGGGCGCAGTCGATGCCGTCCTGCTGCCTGTTAACAATTGTCCATATCACTCTGTACATCTGGAGAGGGAGATAGAGGTCCTACCATGGAGGTTCCGCTGTTCAGACCCAGGACCGTCAGGTCCAGGGCGTGCGAGGTAGCGCCGTTGGTAGCCATTGCGGTGTCTGTCGAGAGAACTTGTCAAAGACAGTGATCAGCCAGACGAGGAGGAGGTGCCTGTTAAATCAGGGCGCGCGGGGCCGAGGCGCGGCCGACCAGCGCGGCGGAGATCAAGCGCGGGTCAGCAGACCGGGGGCGCGTGACGCGGCGGGGAGCCCGGGACTTGGCTGTCTGCGGCCTCCGATTGGCTGCCGGCCCGGCGGAGCGCCCAGACCGCGCGGTTAAACGCTTAAACGCTTAAACGGCCCGTAACGTCCGCCGTCCCGCTGCGAGCCTAAACGGCAAGACGGCTAAACGGCGCACCCCAGACTGGAAGACCCGCTCTCCCCGGAACAGACTCTCTTTTTCTCTGCAGATCCGACAGCTGGAGACGCTGCAGACGCTTTCAGCTAACGGGTCCGGCCGGGCGCTGCTCGGCGGGTCCTGCACATGGCGATCGCCCCGGCCGGTTCATACCCCGGGTCCAGCTCGCGGCATCGTCTGTCATGGCGCGGGCGTGCGGAATCTGGCGGTGCATATATATCAGATCCTGCACCCGCCCCTTTTTTTTTGCGGGGGATATGAGATCGATCGTTTTTTTTTCTTCTCCAGATTTTGTCTTTGCCACCCCAGGAAATAAAAGAAGGGTCCGAGTGAGGCCTGAGGTTTGCTTCAGAAGAAAGAGATATAGGGATAGATATATATAGGTACCTGTACACCATGGGTTACCTCACAGCCTGGAAGAGCCTGTCCCCGAGTCAGCTCAACATCGCCATCCAGACCTTCTCCCTCATCTCCATCTTCTTCGAGGGCTATGACCAGGGTGTCATGGGAGGCGTTAACGCCTCCCCTCGCTACGTCGAGGAGGTCGGCATCGGTCTGCCGGACGGCACCGTGACCGACACCACCCACCAGGGAGGTATCGTCAGTGTGTACTACCTGGGAGCCATCTTTGGTTGCTTCGCGGGTGGATGGCTGGCCGACCGGATCGGCCGTATCAACGGTCTGCTCTGGGGGTCGCTGTTTGCGCTGGTCGGCGGTGCCCTGCAGGCTGCTGCGCAGAACTCGAACTTTATGATCTGTGCCCGTGTCCTCACGGGTATCGGTACTGGCGGTTAGTATCCTGTCTTGGAAGCTATGTATGCATATAGACATATAAAGTATCTTGCTAAACATGCTTACAGCATTGACGGGTATCACGCCAGTCCTGGTGTCTGAGACCTCCACTGCCAGCCACCGTGGAGGCTTCCTGGGATACGTCTTTATTGCCAATTGTGAGGACACCAGTCACCCGTGAACATCTCTCCAAGGATAGGACCCTAACAACAACAGACCTCGGTATTTCCGTCGCCTACTGGATCTCCTTCGGCCTGGCCTTCGTCAACGACGGCTACTCCGACGTCAGATGGCGCTTCCTCCTGGCCTTCCAGTGCTTCCCCGCCCTGATCCTGGCCATCTTCATCAAGATGCTGCCCGACAGTCCCCGGTACTTGGCGTCCGTCGGCCGCAACGAGGAGGTCCGCGACCTGCTGTACCGTGTCCGCGGACACAAGGCCTCCCCCGAGGAGATCGAGCGCGAGTATCTGGAGATCATTGCCATGGCCCAGGACAGCAAGCCGAGCTCGCCGCTTCAGTTCGCGAAGATCCTTGTTGGTAAGGGTGGGAAGCCTGGCATGAACCTGGGACGGAGAGCTTGGCTGTGTGTTTTCTTGCAGATTATGGCGTCGTGGACGGGTATCACGGTATGTCTTCCATCTCTGACCATGCTGCTGCATCTGTACTGACTCGTCAGGCCGTGACGGCGTACTCCCCAGTCCTTCTCCGTGCCGCCGGCTACAGTGAGATCAAGCAGAACGGTCTTGCCGGCGGTCTCAACACGATCGGTATCGTCGGTACCATCATCAGCGCTCAGATCGTCGACCGCATCGGGCGGCGAGCCTGTCTGATGGGCGGTTCGGCCGGTCTGGCCACCGTCAACCTGATCGCTGGTGCTGTGTACGAGGGCGCCAGGCGGAACCCGGACAAGGTGGACCAATTCGCCCCGGCTGCCGTGACCATGCTGTTCCTGTTCAACCTTTGGTGAGTTGGCATCCACCTACACCAGATGCCACTGTTCTAACGTATTCTTCCAGCTACGCCGCCACCTGGGGCACCGTCGCCTTCCTCGTCCCGACCGAGATCTTCCCGTCCGACCTGCGCGCCCAGGGCAACGGCTTCGGCATCACGGGCTGGGCCATCGGCGTCGGCATGACGACGCTCGTCAACCCCATCATGTTCGCCACGATGGAGAACCGCACGTACTTCCTCTTCTTCGGCCTCAACCTGCTCTGGATCCCGACCATCTTCCTCTTCTACCCGGAGACGGCCGGCCGCTCGCTCGAGTCCATCGAGGCCCTCTTCTCCACGTCCAGTCCCTGGTCCTGGAAGATGGAGCAGGCGTACCAGCTGCACGGAGACATCCTCGCGGAGCGGGGGATGGCCAAGCCGGCGGAGGACGAGGGCGACATGGATGACAAGCCGAATGAGTTCAGGGAGACGGTTTAAGTCTAGTCTTTCCTGCTCTGCTGGCTTCGATCTTTACACAACTCTGTCCGGGACTGGTGTTTGGATTTTTTTTTTTCAACACTTCATTGACTGCACATCCATCAATGGGTCTGCACTGTACCATATCATATCATATGTCATCTCATGTCGTTATATCATGTGTATGAACGTGTATACGCACCGGGATGGGGCGGTATATTGATTGAACGCATTACATTACTTATTAAGTGGGTGGATGGATATACGATAAACGTGTATATAGCTCATATCCAAGATCCATATGGATGGATTATATGTAGAGAATATGACATTCTAGGACGCATCTACTACTTCCAAAGGTATTCCGTTGGGATCAAATTGAATGCAAGGCCTTTCATCTACGTGTTCCTATCGGGATCACCCGGACCAGAGCACGGAGTGGTTCCCTTCTTGGCAGATCCATATTGAAAACGCCCCCGGTCTAGAACTCCCGAGATCCACAACACCCATAAAGTTCCAAGTTACAAACACCCTAAAATCCTGATATATCCTAGCGATAACGCTGGCAGCGCGGCTACCTACCTAACCTTGGCAAGACCCAAAATTTTTCCAATCCATCAACTGTGGACCGACTGGTTCAGAGCGAGAAAAAAAAAAGAACTAGTTCCAAGCAAAGGGGCCCCCGTTCGATTCGCCGTTGATGCAGAGAACCAGAACCAGCTCGTGAGAGGATTTCCTTTTGCTCTTTTTTTTTGTCCTGGCCGGGACTACTACTACTATGTATGTATGTTGTGGATGATGAATGAAGTCGAGTTGATTACTACATAGGTTCTGCTGTTGTGTGATAGCGAGGAAGAAGAGTGTTGTGTACCGGGCGGGTTCTTTCTCGTCTTGCGTAGGTATGGATGCGATGCGTCTTCCCCGGATCGCGGAGACGGCTTTCAATTTGAAATATGTATAAAGTGTAATAGTGACGCCACATCCGTGACAAGATCAACCCAGAGGAGGAGTAGTACACTGTTTCAAACTTGTGGATATATCCGGTCAGCAGTGTGCAGTTTCCTTCAGCATTTTAAGCAATGGGAACGTACCAGGTAGGTTCCTGGTTTTCTTTCTTTCTTTCTTTATCTGCTTATTATACCTACATCTCTTCACCAGCGTCCAAGTTATCAAGTTTGTGCATTGCAAGATACCTACCTAACCTACCCTGCCCTACCTGAGTATCTGATCTATCTACCAGTGGAGATTAAAAAAAAAAAAAAAAAAAACAACTTTCCTACCTTCTCCGCCTGTCTCTTTCACATATATACATAACATCCACAGACATCTACCTACCTACCTACCTACCCAAGCCAAAACAAAAAATGACAGCCCCACAAACCCGGCGTCGATAACCAATGACTGTGCCAATGTGAGAGCCAAAGCCAACAAAGTACCTGCAACTGCAACGGCAACAGGAGACCAGGCATCATGAAAACCTTCATCAGAGACGTAATGAACCATGATGCGACTGTCAATCTATGCGGCTGCTTCACGCCTTTCGTGATGCTGAGTGCGGTGCTGTCGCTTCTGTTTGTTCTTATGCGGTATTTGGATGGGAAGCTTAATGGGCCTTTATCGTTGGAAGTGTGATGTTAGTTAGGGGGTGACAGGATGAGTGCTGGTGCTTTAGAGCCATTATAGTCATAGACAGAACTCAAGAGATTAATTGATTAAGAGTGAATTGAGTAATGGTCACTGGTGATGGCGCTACTTTTTGTTTCTCTCTTCAAAACAAAAAAAAAAGAAATCCAGTTTGATAAGATGATAACACCGGACGCGTATGATATTTAAACATTGTTGTATATAATTAGGAGTAAGCCGGTGTTGTGTATACCTCTTATTATAGGCTTTTCTTCCTCAGGCAGGTAGCATTGCACCCCACTCTTGAACGGTATGTACATACATACCCTAATGCAATGTGTATTACTGACAGATGATTCGCGATACGAAGTCGAGCATAGAAGACGCTACTACTGTACATTAAATCCAGCACTCAACACGTGGACTCGGTTTACTATATCGCAACTATATACTGTAGTAGTACTTTTGAGAAAGTCATGCATTGTGCGCTATGGTAAATGGGAAGGGGGGCCCTACCCCTCTCTTGGCAAGCTGAGACGGTCATACTCCGTACAACATTTGATTATGGTGCCCACTGAGCCATTTTCAGGCACTTTTTTTTTTCGTCTCGTCTTTTTTATTCTGGTGTCGGATCAGATTTTACCAGACAGGATGTCGGCTTCGCTGCCAAGTCTGAAGAGTGGAATACTACATAGGGATACAATCAGTCTTTGGTAATGCATTTCTAGATGAGGTAAACACTTACACAGACTTGTTGGCAGGAACAGTCACCTGCATTAAGCACAGTCATCAGTCAGAAGTGCCATCCACTGAAAGAGCCGACTGATAAGATAGGTACTCACCCACTGCCCACCATCATACGTCTCATTCGTCCACCAATACGTCCACTTCGTATCCGGTGCCGACAAAGACAGCTTAGGTAGATAGACCCTAGCTTCCGTGGCTTTGTGCGCCGTCACCGGCTTCACCAGAAGGCGCGGGCCGAACATGTACTGCAACTTGAGCTCCTCGGTGGCACCCAGCGTGTACGGATCGCTCGACCAGAAGTCCATGAACATGGGGCGCATGATCGCGAGTCCGCTCTCCGAGAGCCGCTTGAATAGGACTTTGATGTATGGTTTTAATTTGTAGCGCAATTTGATGTAGTCGACGATGATGGGCTCGTTGTCAGCGCCGTAGCTCCAGGGTTCTGATGGAATTAGTCAGTCTATGTGAGCATTCTCGCATGGTTCTAGATATGTTAAACTTGCCATTTGGACAAGTCAAGAACCCTTCTTGCGCTGACGGAAGGCAGGTCCTATCTCCATGGTTTCTCATAACCTGCGAGAGTCAGCAAGACATGATATTCTGATCATAATAGTAATTGCACATACCGGCAAGAAAGTACCCCTGTTTATCGTGAGCATATCACTAGATGGAATAGAGTGGGCTGCAGGCTTACCACTGGATCCACCGCACAAACAGTTCTTGATACTCGGGGTCACTGACGTTGGCAGAGTTTGGCAATCCGTTGGTCCTGAAGCCACCAATGTCCAACGTCCACCAGCCTTGGCCTGACAGCGCCATGCTCTGACCTGCAGCTATCATGGTCTCCATAGAGTCCCAGGTGGAGCTGTATAGTTAGATATACAGTCAGCACTCTTTGGGCCATCAATGCAGCGGCAAATGTACCAATTCCTTGGAAATAAGATAAAGTGAGAGGGAAAAGACGCACAAGATATCCCCGCTCCACACAGCGCTGGCAAAACGCTGAGACCCAGCCCAAGAAGACCGTGAAAGCATTACAGTCGAAATATCTCCAGAAGCATTCTTCTCCCCTTCAAAGACACCCATCTGGTGCAGAAACGGGAAAAGCATCGCGTATTCATTCCCGGGGCCAATGTAATAGTTCATCCACGGATACACGTCATTCGCGACCTGGCCACCCTCATCTTCGTCAAGCCAGAAATTCTTGATTCCATTCTGGTAGTAATTCCGCTTCAGTGTGCTCCACAGGAACTCCCTGGCGGCTGGATTAGTCGGGTCGTAGAGATGCATGTACCTTCCTTGCCAGTAACCGGCAATATCCAAGGGGTTTGCTGTTTGGGTCAGGAGTCCCAGACTCGATGCATACGGGAAGTTAGGGCTAGCGTCTTCGATGCTTGGCCAGACAGAGGCCATCATCTCGGCACCTGTCAGCTTCTTGACTGTTCTGCGTCAGAATATCTATCAAAATTCTAGTGCTAGAATATGATGGTACCTTCTGCGGCCATTTTTGCAGGATCAGGATAAGCTGACGCATTGAGAGCCCAGTCTCCCTCGTGCGACCAACTCAGAAAATCGATAATGAACAAAGAAACCGGGATTTTACGCTGAAGGCAAGTCAGCATGACTATGAACTTTGTCTCGTGATTGTAGACGTTACCTTTGCAAATTCCGTCGTGACATTGAGTACTTCTTCCTGAGTCGAATACCGCAGCTTGCACTGCCAATATCCCATAGCCCAGTCAGGCATCATCGGCGATCTCCCGGTAACCCCAGTATATCTCTTCTGGAGGCCGTCATAGTCGCCAGGAGGCCGAATTGCGATGTAATAATCGACAATGGTAGTATGATCGCTTAAGAAGCGAGTTCTGGATGGGTTATCGTTAGAAAGCAAATTTCAAAAACTTGTTTCCATACGGATAATGTGCTCCATACCGCGTTGGAGATAACTCCATCTGCCCCAACGAAGGCACATTCCAAAAGAAAAGATACCCCCTATCCGACATGATCGCAGGAATCGGATTCAACGTATTAAACTTGACCAGATCGATCGTGTGGTTCTTCCTGTTAATATACCCCGTCAAGTCCTGACCGGTCCCGAAAAGCCGCTCGCTGGGGCTATCCGGAGTGGTAAAGGTAAACTGAGCCCGGAAACCTCGTCTGTTGTCCGTTCTGCCGTACCAGCGTGCGTCGAATCCGGGAGTCGCCGGCCATACTTCTTCCAGAACCAGAGTAGAGTTGGGACCGTCCACGTGGTAGAAACTTATCTTTTTGTCGGAGACAGTTACAGAGGCAAAGCCGTTAGTTAGGGAGGCGTGCTGAGTGGCATTTATGATGGTGTTATGGCTGATGCCTATAGGCGCGGTCTCGGGGCCGTCAAGAGGCGGGTCGATGATGACGCTGTGGTCGTCCTCTGGGGGATACAAGTCAGCCAGCCGTAAAGAAATATCACAATTGATCGAGTGTATTAATTGCTTGAATGTATATACGAACTCTCAGGAAGCTTATTCAACGTTGCTCGGACACGGAAACCATCCGGACCCCATGGCTGGATCAAGACGTTCTCCTCCTTGTTGATCAACCTAATTCCCTGCGATGCGGTGCTTGCATCTGAGCGGGGAGCAACATCTAATTCCCTGGGGTGAAGGGCATACGAAAGCGCGCAACGGGGAACCGCAAGAACGGCAAAGGTCGTGACTAGAGAGAGAAGTAACTTCATTCTGAGATTGGTCCATTCAGTCTCCTGCAAAGACCTTGAAAAAAAGGATGTCGAGGGGAATATTTATAACCATCTGGACCGCTTTGCAGGGATTTAATTCTTTGCACCGGAGGTTTACCATGACGGGCTATGATGGGGCCAGACAAACGGTTGAATTCAGCCTGTTTCGAAAACCTTTTTCTCTGCGAGGGGCATCTTTAATGGTTTGCGGGGTTCGCTGCCATTGGGACTTGAGCATTCCACGAAAGAGGTTTATTTTCTGCGAGTGTCCTTTGGACAAGCATCGCCATGCGGAGTAACTAACGAGTCAAGAAACAAGCCAGGAACTTGCTTGAAAGGTCGGGTGAAAGTCCGGTGGGGGGTAATCGGGAAATTACTGTAGTCCGCAGGTCGAGAGGATGCCAGCAAGGAAAAAGATCGTTGATCGTCTCTAGCGCCATATGGGGTGCATGTAGTCACTCGGCAATCTCGGTACTTTTTACACCCACCGGCGAACTTCTCCAAAACTTACTTTCTACTTTCAGGCAAAATGAGTATGTAATAGCCGGCTCATCCTGTTGATCAGTAAGTCGCCAATGGAACTGTCACGTTCAAAACCTTGCCTGGTGTTTGGAATTGGGTTGTATAGTTGTGAGATGAAACTATATAGGTATGGTTAAACTGTCTGTAACGAGGCGGAGAAGCAGTGATCTTGTACTCTAGAGCGGTGATAGTAACCACTAAGTTGGTTGATTTATCTCTAATTCTGCATATAATGAGCAATCCAAGATTCTTCAAGGCTTGGATGCCTCATGTCTCAATCAGGTCCACGTCGCCCATACGTGTATAAACTTCTTTGATGGAGCATCACATATCACACCTTCTCCGTAGTCTTCGTAGCCACCCTGACGCCTTTTCCCATGGACCTGGTTTCACAGATTCCACATCCCCCGAATAGCACTCGTATTCCTTCGTTGCTCCTAGCACACGCGGAGACCCGAGTTCCAGCCGGCTAATTGATTCCTTCTCCCCATCTGTGATCGCTTCTCCTATCCAGCCAGGTAGCTCGTCCAGTGCTTGAACCTTTTCCGAACGATAAGTGACCAGCAAAGGCGCCTTCTCAGCAACCGCGTCACCGAGTCTCATCATGGCGAAAGCATCCAGCTGGTCGGTCCACCGGGGGTACCACCAGGCGTATGTCGACATTGCAAACAATGAGAAAAGAAAGATCGCCAAAAGTATTGAGATAATGACGATTCCGGCTTTGGATATCACCGGGGCCTGAGTGTCGATACCCATATCGGAATGTACCAACAATGAGCGGTTCCTGCTATTCGCTAACCATGCTTGGTTTGCTAGAAAAGCAGCAGCGGTGAAGGCATTGCTCAGTGTGTCTAAATGATCCCTCCTTGACCACTGGAAATGGGAAAGCCAGGATGTAAAATCATGAAAGCATTTTTATAGTTTGATCCCTGTCTTTTTCCTATCACATTCACTGCATTCGCTGCGAGGCAGGCCGAGGGAGAGTTCGAATAATCGCAGCATCGGCCCGCCAGCACATGATCGCGTACCCGGAGTTGTCACATTCGAAAGGAGGCTACCCCGCCTGGAGCGCAGATATGCACGTTTCAAAATACGAATACGACTCCCCAAATATGGCCATTGCTATTGTGAAGGGTGGCCCCTTGTTCGCCACTAGATCAGCTGCATGGGGATATCCAAGTTAATTGAGATGCTTCTTCTCCTGGTTTTCATCAGTGCCTCGTTCAAGCTGCAAAGGCATGAGAATCTTGCTGGTAATTTTGCTTACCAGATCTGGTCATGGTTGTTGGGATATGGATCCTGTGTGAGTAAAGGGCCAGGCTTTCCACCATTCATATAATTTGGCAACTCAAAATATCCCGCTGTTGCGTTGACAGTGATCTTTGGCAGACAATCATATTCTGAGGAGTCTACAGGTTCTGTTATAATATGTGATATTGAGGTAAAGCTCTTCAGAGAAGTCTTGACGATCGCGTGTAGCTCTCCAAGGGGATTGGGACTGGTGCAAGCCAGGAGGCATGCAGACTTGCACAGCCAATCCAGGGTCACTGATATCAGGGTCAGTATAATCTAAGTTGTAGTCCACAAAGAATGCTCCAGGTTTATTCTGGCGATCGGTTGGGAAACTGGACCTGGGAAAGCATTCCACTGTTGCCGTTGAGTTGATGCGAGGTATGAACTGACGAATGAGACCAGTGTTGAATCCATAGAAGCTATACACTAGGTTGTCATATCTTTCAGCACCCCCTTCCCTGGTTCAAGGCGCTTAGCTTGCCGCTTTTGCTACCTGATATTGCAGTCTGGGCTGGATTTGTCTCGGGTCTGCAACCTATCATAGTATCCAGGTACCCGCCAGCGGCTTCAAAGTCATGTAGTTATGAGGCGAAGCTCCGCGCGAAAGCCTCGCCCTCGTGGAGAGATCCCAGGGAAGTCGACTTTGAAGTAGGGAAAGTTAGAAGAAACTTGAAGCAAAACTCTGCCACTCTTAATATATGGCCATAGGCGCCTGGCAATTTCTAGGCGAGGCAAGAGTGAGCTGCTTGTAGATTATCCCGGATGTCCGACTGTTTTATAGAGTTACCCGGGCATGGGGCTAGGCGTTAGGCCCCCTAAACCTTTAATTAAGAGCTTCTCATCATAACCATTCTTTAACCATGTTTTTAGGTACTCGGTATATTTAGCTGGCTTCTAAAGGTCACTATAACTAATCCTGACCTACTATCTGGGTAGGTATAAAGAAAGAGGAGCTCATGGACAATTTGCCACTGATCTAATGATCTTCTAAGGCTCTGGTGAAAAAAAAACACCTACTAGCTAAAGGTTATAGGCACTCTAGAAGGGCATTTGGAACTGATATAACTAATATATCATCTAGAGCCTCTAAATTTGATGGTGGGTTAGAGAGTCGGCCTCTAGGATCTAGCGGAGGGGCAACTAACAGAGACGGCCCATGCAGCTCAGCCGCACCACTAACTTGTGCAACTCAACACTGCGCTGCCGGCACTAATACTACCAGCCCCCTCTCGAGCAATGCTCTATATACTGTACGAACTACCCATGTGGCACGTACATACCTTCCGTTCCTTTGTACCATTTTACCGTGAAGAATCTTCACCGTCATTCTTGACTTGATAATAAGATGACTTCTACAGCATGGACGAATTACCCACCTGAAACGAACCACGGAACTGTCACCTCCTGGATACCACTCGCTGCAAGCTGGTCGATGCCACCAGAATGTTCATCATCTTTCCACCTCAGTATATTTCCCGCCGACATCGCCCTTGTTGCCTTCGACCCAGGCTACAGTTTCAGCGTCAGCAGTTCCGTTACGTGTCTGCCCCCTGAGATCATCGCATTGTGGGTCCGTGGCCAGACTGAAGCCAGTGGCATTGGGACAAGTCAAGCACCTACGGTCTCGAGCATACTTCCTATTATATGCCCCGATGGATATTATACGGCCAAGGAATTGGCGGTGGATCAGTCCACCTCGGTCGTGACGTGCTGTCCTTTGTGAGTTCTACAGCTTTCTTTTCTTTTTTTTTTTTTTTTCTATGTGTGCTTGTGCTGATCACGGATCTGAGTGGGGAAAAAACAAAAGGTCCTATTCGGCCATGGATGTACCGCATGGAGCCGAAAAGGTCTGCGTCTCGAACGTGGCACCTGGCATGACACTGGCATATGAATCATATTTGGAAGACTCGAATTCCCTGCCGAACACAAATTCGTGGACCATGGAAACCACGACCATCACGGATTCCTCGGCTGTTGCAGCCATACCTATCACAGGATTGAATGTGAAAGGTATCATCCCTTCAACCATACCACCCTCGTTCGTAACATCAACCTCCTCTTCCATTCCTACCAGTCCGCCTGCAGGTAGTGGTCTGTCAACAGGAGAGAAGGCAGGCATCGGGGTGGGAGTCGGCTTGGGAGCAATCGTCCTCATTCTATTGCTTGCGATAATATGGCTTCTCCAGCGTCGAAAGGGGCTGCAGTCATCGATGAATCAAGAATCCTCCACCACTGCCGAGATGCCGGAGCAGGTACCGCCAGGCGAACTGGACGGATCGAAGATAACGTCCGGTGAACTGCACGGACGCTCGAAGACACCTCCGGGTGAACTGCATGGAGGCTGGATCCCTCCAGAAATGCCTGCCAACAGACCGCCGGTGGAGATGGAATAGATCGTTTCATAATATATATAATTTTGAAGCAAACAGAAAAGTCAAAGTGACGAGGAAGACGTTCCTATGAAAATATACATAGTTTTTAAACGTCTCATCTACTTGATCATCTCGATCTAGATAAGAGCCCCACCAGACCCACCCCCAGAAAAGACGAAGCGCGGCCAGCTGCGGAGATGCTCGACCGTCGCCGACGCCGACGCCAACCGAGCTCTCCGCTCCCCGGACAGACGCCCGAGGGGTTGGCCTTCTCCTCAGTCTTTAATATCTATCTCGTACAATACGCCTCATATATCAGACTTGTAAGCAATGGCTCCTCCGCTTTTCGGGAGGTGCGCTCCCCGCGTCTCCGGACCACAGCGTGTCGCATCTTCGTTATCGGCCGTACCCAGGATCAGGACCGCGGGAGCAAGAGCAGGACCGCGACGATGGACCAGTTCTATTTCTCAGAGGCCGGGGTCTGATCGGTGAGTACGCCGCCATCAATGGACATGGTACATACGGATAGAAACTGACAGATGACGAACCCCAGCGTCCGCTTCCCCGGCGCCGTAGACAGCAAGTTTACCAGCGAGATGACCTTCACCCGGCCCTCCGGGATGGCCGCCATCCCGACGTATCGAGTGATGGACTCGGACGGTGTTATCGTGGATAAGAGCCGTGGTCCTCCGGACGTGTCGGACGAGGAGATGGTGACTTGGTATAAGAACATGTTGACCGGTTCGTTTTTGTCATCCTGCGGTGCTGCGTTGGGTGCGGCCATGGACGTGGCTTGCCTGACTGACAGGTGACGTGATGATAGTGAGCATCATGGACATGATCATGTTCGAGGCGCAGAGGCAGGGCCGTCTGAGCTTCTACATGGTGCGGACACTCCCAAGAGCCCTATCCATCCAAATCAACCGGCTTACCGGTCATTCTCAAACAGGTCTCCGCAGGCGAAGAAGGCATCACCGTCGGTTCCGCCGCGGCCCTGACGCCCGACGACGTCGTCTTCGCCCAGTACAGAGAGCACGGGGTGCTCCAGCAGCGCGGGTTCACTTTAAAACAGTTCATGAGCCAGCTGTTCGCGAACAAGAACGACAATGGCAAGGGGCGTAATATGCCGGTGCATTTTGGCAGCGTTTACCCTCGACTGGTGAGTCTGATAAACCCTGCTGGAAACATATATACATAAGTGCCGTAATACTAATATAATAACTAAAAAGCATACAATCTCCTCCCCCCTCGCAACCCAAATCCCCCAAGCCGCCGGCTCCGCCTACGCCCTGAAACTCCGGCGCCTCCAGAACCCGAACCTCCCGCCGCGCATCACAGCCTGCTACTTCGGCGAAGGCGCCGCCAGCGAGGGGGACTTCCACGCCGCGCTCAACATGGCCGCGACGCGCTCGTGCCCCGTCGTCTTCATCTGCCGGAACAACGGGTACGCCATCTCCACGCCCACCTTGGAGCAGTACCGCGGGGACGGGATCGCGAGCCGCGGGATCGGATACGGGATCGACACGATCCGCGTAGACGGGAATGATATCTTCGCCGTGTACGAGGCGACGCGGGAGGCGAGACGCATCGCACTCTCCGACGGTGGAGGAAAACCCGTGTTGATCGAAGCGATGAGTTATCGCGTCTCCCACCACAGCACCAGCGACGACAGTTTCGCGTACCGCGCCCGCGTCGAGGTCGAGGACTGGAAACGCCGCGACAACCCCATCATCCGGCTGCGGAAGTACCTCGAGCACCGGGGGCTGTGGAACGACGACCTGGACCGCGACACGCGCGACGAGCTGCGCCGGACCGTGCTGGCCGAGTTTTCCGCGGCGGAGAGGGAGAAGAAGTCGCCGCTGCGGACGGCGTTTGAGGATGTCTATGAGAGCCTGACGGAGGAGCAGGAGGAGCAGATGAGGGAGTTGAGGCGGATTCTGGAGACGTATCCCGAGGAGTACGATCTGCGGGAGTTTGAGGATGGGGTTAAGGGGTTGTAAAGTGTTTTTTCTTTTTATCATTATTATTCATGGATATGGATATGAATGTGAACTTACTACGTGTGTATGTAGATCTTTTACCTTTTTTTTCCCCTCCAGACGTTGTCCAGTCCAGTCAGCCTAGAACAGGAAATGTTCAGCACGGTCTAGCAGAATGTGCCATGGATGATTGATTTAATTCTACAATAGCCTATACAAGTCCACTAAAAATAAAGGCCTATAAACTATTGCTAAGAAAGCAACTACTTAACACTTGACAAAAGTCAGTTGTTCTTTAAAATATGCATTATCTAACTAAGTCTGTACACGAACAACAGCAGAGGGGTAGAACGTTAACAAAAGCAATGTGACACGCATAAAGGCCGCCATGCAAATGCAGACTCCTCAATCCCTTCCGATTTAACTCCTTCCTACCGAAATGGATAGCGTAACCGGACTCAAAGCGGGCGTACAGATCCGTGAACGCCAATCCGGTATAATACATAATGATCTTTACAAGGGCAGCCACCTGCTTATCTGCGTCACACCCACACGTCTTACTCACGAAGCAGTGCCACCAACCTCGACGGTCGTAGCGAGTGCCTGCTGCGCGAGCTTCTTGTTCCGCTTGACGAGAGCCATGAGCTTCTTATCAATGGCATCAGCCTCCTTGCGCGAAGTCTCCAGCTCCTTCTGCGACTTGTCGATGAATGTCCGCAATTCCTCATCGGACATGCTGAGCAGGTCTTCAATGTCTTGGATGTCACCCATAGCCACGCTGGCCCCGAGCATGTGCTTCGCGGTGGCCGCGGCGAAGGAACGAACAGAAGCCGCAGTCGCATTGACCAGTTCGGCCGTGTTGGCAATCGCCCAGTTGTGGCTGCGGGTGCAATCGGCCTCCATCGCGGACAACACGTTTGGCGGTGCAGAAGCGGTTTGGTAGGTGGATTGTTCGGCCGTCGACACAGCAGTGTTGGAAGTTCCCGAGATGAGACCGGACTGCGACGCATCGTCTACCCAGCGGATGTTGAACTTCTCTGGGGTTGCAAAGAGCGCCTCAAGGCCGCCTCCACGGTTGGTGATATCCGGCTCCGTGATGGACATTGCCGGGTACTCTTGGAGCGAATCGGTGGCCGAGGCGAGGCTCTTCTCAAGAGCAAGATATCTCTCCTCCTCTTCAGGGGACAGATGACGGAGAACGCATCCGCTTGGGGTAATCAAGCATCGGCTCTTCAGATGAGTGGAATCGGCATTGATGCGAACCGGTTCTCCACGACGCAGCTGCTTCCTGTGTTCCTCCGTCAACTCGATAGGACGTCTCAGGACGTCGTAGTCATCCGAAGAGCACTTCATGTCGGAGCGCTGGTTGAGATTCGGCAGGTTGAAAAGCGGGTGGCTGTTCAGATCAAGAGCCCCTGACTTGTGTAGCTGTGCAAGTAGAACCTGCAGCGAAGAGGTCCTCTCCAGGAACAGATCCTTTATCGGAGTACCAGTGGCCTGGGAATCTGCGATCATTTGCTCCACGGTGTTGTTCGATCGCCATGCCTCTGCGGGAGTCTTGTCGGCATTATCGATTGAGGCCTTCTCGTCATTGTTAGGTTTTGCTTCCTTGGCGTTCTTGTCCTTCGCTTTACCCTTTTTACCTGCCTCAGCCTTCTCCGCGTTGTCGTTATCAGCCTTGTCGGACGTCTTGTTGGTTTCCGCGTTTGCTGACTGCTCGACGCTGCTGGAAGGGGTCTTCTTGGTCTTGCGTTTCCTTCCAATGATCGGAGCTTGCACAGGCTCCTCTGGTGGGGCAGCAGCAGCAGCCTCCTCCTCTTTCTTAGCTTCCGCTTGTTTGGCTTTCAACCTTCTTTCCTTCTTTGCCTGGCTCTTCGTCATAGTACGGACCGGTGCAGATCCCACTCTGGATGGAGGAGGGGAATTGGCGCGCGATACCGACGCCGAGGTGTAGGGATCGTAATCAGAGCCCACATCTCCCGGGGTCGCCGGTCTGCTGAGCGAAGATACGCTTGGTCGCCTTGAGCGTCCTTTCGCTGCTGGAGCCGATGAAACAGACTGGGTAGACGAAGCAGGAGGCGGAGTCTCGGCCTTGGGTGTGTCCACAACACGAAGGACTCTCGGTTGACGTTGACCTGAGGAGTCTGAAGCACGAGATATGCCAGTCAGAGGAGTATTCGGTCTCGAGCCAACCGAAGAGGCGGGTCCACCGGGAGCACTTTGGCTAGCTGTCTCTGCCTTCTGCGGAGGCGCAACTTCCTGTGACTGGACAGCGGACAATGAGAGCTTAATAGGCTTTGGCTTCCCAGAAGGCGCGCGATCTTTCTGCTCCGCTGCATCCGCAGTCGCTGCAGCTGTCGCAGAACTATCCTTGTTGTCGGTCACAGGAGACTCGGCCTTTGCTTGAGCACGATTCTTGCTGGCTGGCTTCGGTTTGGGTGAACCCAAAGAAATCTCCGACGCATTCTTTACCCGTTCAGATGCAGGTCCAGGCTCAGGAGTCCCTTTCACCTCCGGTGTGGCGCGTCGAGAAATGTTTTCCTGGAGCTTCTGTGCCGGGGTCCCAAGTCGAGGAACGACGGGTGTGACTCCTTGGGTAGGAACCGATATTGAAGACGAAGGGCTCGATGGATTTATAGAATCCGGAAGGAAAGCGGCGGCAGGGTGGGCATGCGGGAGAGGCAGACCAGGCGGCAGCGTTGGGGTCCCAGAACGTATCGATGATCCATGAGATGCCGCGTGAAGATGCCGGAATGGATAACCGAAACTCTCCGCTGAACGTCTGTCCTTAGGCTGTACGCCGAGCGGTGGGAATTCTTCGTCAACTGTGTAGTCATTAGTCAGTTTTGTCTGAATGAAACCATCATCTATGTGTGCCGGTGTGCTGTAACGACTGGGGTTTGAATATGACAAGAAAAAGACAAAAAGAAAAAGCCTAGGCCAGTAGGCGCTCTCAACAAATACGAAAGAGGCGACCAAGCAATACGATCAGGGATAAGCATAGTAATTACAGGAGGGTGGCCGGCCATCTTAACCGGGCAGGACAGAAGGGCAGGACGTCTATATGAACATTAAATGTGAGAATTTTGTTTCGGCATATAGCCCCGCTTCAGTAAAAGACAGGGCAGGGAGGTTAACGTACATCAGAGCCATGACCAGGTCGACCGGGTAGTCGCCGAAATGCTGTAAATCAAGCAGGGCCGAATGCAACAAAAGGCGGCCGCCAAATGTAATGAAAGCCAGAAGACATTAGATCTCCGCAGAAATGCGACGACGCCTCCCATCAAACATTGCCCGTAGATGTAAAATCAAATCCATGAAGAACGCCAAAGGCACACCCAGCCCGTTAATTTTGGGGCCGTTTGCCTTATGCTTCGCTGCAAAGTGTGTCGCAAAAACAGGAAAGAAATAGAATCCAAGAACAGAATAAGAGCCCATGGCCGGCACCCGTCTAGAGGAATACATATCATATCATGAAGAGAAGAAAAGCACAATGCCGAACACGACATGAGACGACAAAATGACCAAGGAGAGGGGGGAAACATTCATGACAGAAATGGGGAGGAGGGCATAAAGGTGCAATCACCAGCGGTTAAATCCACTTCCATACATCATGGAGTGGTTATACCCACCTTGACCCTGACTCCCGTACAGCGCTTGCCCAGCTGCAGCGTTCGCGCCAACTTGCTGCATTCTCGCCTGCAAAATACTCGGGTCCGCAAGATCTACTACACCACCTCCGCCGGAGGAAGTGTTAGCGTGTCTGTGCTTCTTCCCCTTCTTCTTCTGCTTCTGTGGCCCAGGCTCGGGGTACGTCCCCGTTTGCGAACCATAGAAAGAGCTGAGAAGGCCAGTGGCGGGAGCCAGGGGAGGGGGTGTCTGGTGTTGCTGAAGGAAAGGAAACATGAACTCACGCTTAGCAGCATCGTGCCCTTGTACACCACCGGCACCACCTGTACCGCTGCGTCCGCGCAGCAACTCGCGCATAAGCTCTGGATTGGCATCTTGCTTTCCGAGGTTTGCACCGAGGCCGAGGTTGGTATTGGTAGTGAAACCATGACCTTGAGCGAACATTCCGCCTCCGCTGATCGGCGGAGTGCCAGCGGTCTTCAGACCCGGAGGAGGACCCTGGACACCGCTGGTATACAAGTGGTTCGCAAGACCATACTGGGGGGTTGGTGCAGCAAGAGGATTCGGTGTTCCAGACTGCATCAAGGATGCCTGCTGGTTCAGCGTGCGCGCATTGGAGGCATTCTTCGCACCGGAATCAGCGAACGAGAACCGAGAGGACTGTCGGTTATGCCCCTGCATGCCACTTAGCTGCGGCATCTGGCTCTGTAACAATCCCTGACGAGCCTGTGTGGCATGGTCGAAGCCAGCAGAACTGAAGCCCGTCTGCAATGGATCCATCAGACCAGCCTGCTGGCCGTTGGCAGACTTGAGCAACATAAGCTGCTGCTGTTGAAGAGGCGTTAGACTCCGGCCGCCAATATTGAGGCCCTGGAACTGATGACTAGTGGCAGAGGCAGGGGACCCGATGACCGAGTTGGTTGCGGTGCCCTGCTGCGAGGGTGGTTGGATAGCTCCGTGTGTTTCCCGACGACCTCCACCCCTCGGGTGAACATCGTCAGGCTCGCCACCCAGTTGCAGACTGCCGCTTTCTCGGTTCTCCTCCTCAGCTGCGGCCGACTGTAAGAGTCGCCGGGACTCCGCCTCCTGTTTAGCACGCTCTTGCTCAGCCTTCTCCCGCATCGCCCTGCGCTTGACTCCTCCATACGGATCGATAAACGAGGGGTGGTTTTCAATAAAAGCAACTTCCTCAGCTGGCAAGCCATCAGTTGAGAAAACGAACTTGAAATCGGGAGAGTTGACTGCCTTCACAAGGCTGTCCAAGAGAGGATTCTCAGGTTGCGGCGGCGATTGGGGCTTCTTAGGCGGGGATTGAGCAGCAGTTGACTGTGCGTTCGCCGGTGCCGGAGTCCCACGACGCGAAGAGTCCTGCGGGGGTGCGGACTGCTTCTCCGTACGCTTCGCCTCCTCCGCTTTGTTCGCAACCGTCGCGTTCGTAGGTTTAGGGCTCGGGGATGACCGACTTCCCGTAAGGCTTGCTCGCCTAGCTCGGTTCACTGGCGCATCCTTGCTTGCCCAGCTGGCAGAGGAAGGCAGAGCAGGCCCATCAGAAACAGGTGGCCGGCTGGCAGCATCGTCCTTGCTTGCCTGGCGGCGCATTGGTTGCGAGCTGGATTGGATAGGTTGTGCCGACGGGCGAGCTTGGGGATGGCCGGCACCATTCGGATGACCTTGCCGCGAGTTCATGGACGAGAGGTCCTGTCGACTGTAACTGTCGGAGTCCTCGCCCGTCTCATGCAAGAACGTGCAATTCCTGTTATTGCACTGCTCATTACGGAGGAACGAGGAACAGTACTTCGTCGTGCCATACTGCGCTCTGCATGAATAATTAGGTGAATGCGAAAAAAAGGATAATAGGAGAGCCTCAACGTACCGTAACACACGATCGCCATTCACAGATCCATCCACAGCCGCAATGCAGGTGGCAGCATCAGCCTTCTTGGAGAAGGTGACGTACACGCCGATACCCTGGTTCGGATTACCACCCGGCTTTGCCTTGCTGACAACGATCTTCTCTATCTCTCCGTATTGACCGAAATACTCGGGGCCACGGAGTGTCTGCAACAGCTGGTTCTCGTCGCGTATGGTGGGGTTCAGGCCGATCACGTAGACGAGGTTCTTCTGAACAACCCGGACACCGGCGAGGTTCTTCCGACTCGAGGTTTCGATCTCACGCTTCTCGGCCTCTTTCTTCTTCGCTGCAGCCGCTTTTCGATGCTTTAATGCCAAATCGGCCTTAAACCTGTACAGCACGTGTATGATTAGCGGCATGTCCACTTCACCAAAAGGACGTGCACGTGGGGGGACTTACTCGTCCGCGTCGGGGACCTTGTACTGTATGGTACTCTCATCGTAAACCCGCCGGCAGTTGGGGCATCTGCCTTCTTCACTGTGGGTCTTGATATTGTTATAGCAGAACTGGCAGATCTATAAAAGCAGAGAGGTTAGACCACCGTTGAAGTCAAGGGACCGGTGTGGTGAAAGGGAAACCGGCTGAGGGAAGGGGAGATGCTGGGCAGAAGGCGCGGGAAAAAAATCAAACGGCGTACCTGGTAACCACAGGGACAAGGCTTAAAGTTCTTGTCCGAGAGATCGAACTCTTCGATGCAAAGAGGGCTAGAGGAACACATGGTCAGTGAGCGGGCCACGCGAGCAGGACAGGGAAGGCTGCATACCAGAACTCATCGTCATCGTCAATGACGGAATCGATCTGACTGCGACTTGACATGGTTGTCGAGGGATATATAGAACACAGCGACTCGGCAACTCAGTAGTAGGTTCGGGACGCCAGCACACACATTAACCAGTAGGAAAGCGGCTCTGAGCGAGAGGGGAAGGATGTGAATGAGAGAAAGGCTCAGAGGATACGGCGTCGACAAGCGCGCAGAGACGGTCCGGACGATAAGGTGGGAGGTGGGTGGTGGTTGGAGATGAAAGATGGAGACGGCGAGAGACGAGGAAGAGAGAAGCGAAGAGAAGAGCTTCTTCATCTTTGCTGCACGACGCCCGCTGGCGCTTCTCTGGAGCGTCGCGGCGTGGCCAATCTGCTTATGTCATCAATGATTATGTCAGCGCTCACGTGAACCTGCTTCTCCGCTTCAGCCTCCACATCGCAACCCCAGAGTACGTGCGATACCCCGTATTTTCCCTCTCCTCCTCCCCAATTGCCTCTCCACCATGGCGTCTGCGCGCTCTCTGATGCGGCTGGGGGGCTGCCGCTCCTTGGCCGTTGCCTCCAAGTCCTCTCAGTGCGTCCGCGCCTTCTCCTCGACCTCTCTGCACTATGCCCCCAAGGCTGAGGAGCATACCCCCAACCTGCGGCAGGCTCAGCGTCCCCGTACGTCCTACGATCATCTCAGCAAGAATATAATCGTATTGCTAGTATCCCCTGACATTTGACTGACAATTCTCTCTTCAGCCCAGGGCCCTCTCCGGGCTCCTGTCGTTAACCCAGCCGACAAGTACCAGGACAAGGCGGAGAGCCTCCACAGATACGGCCAATATGTCATGTCCTGCCTGCCCAAATACGTGCAGCAGTTTTCCGTGTGGAAGGATGAGCTCACCATCTACGTCCCGCCCTCGGGCATTATTCCAGTCATGAGCTTCCTCAAATACCACACGGCGGCCGAGTACACCCAGGTCTCGGACATCACAGCCGTCGACTTCCCGACTCGCGATCAGCGATTCGAGGTCGTCTACAACCTGCTCAGTGTCCGACACAACTCGCGCATCCGCGTCAAGACCTACGCTGACGAGGCGACGCCCGTCCCTAGCATCACGAGCCTGTATGACGGTGCCCTGTGGTACGAGCGCGAAGTTTACGACATGTTCGGTGTCTTCTTCACCGGCCACCCCGACCTGCGCCGTATCATGACCGACTACGGCTTTGATGGCCACCCACTGCGCAAGGACTTCCCTCTGACCGGCTACACTGAGATCCGGTACGACGAGGAGAAGAAGCGCATCGTGGTCGAGCCGCTCGAGCTGACCCAGGCGTTCCGTAACTTCGAGGGAGGTACCGCTGCCTGGGAGCAGGTTGGACCGGGCACGGACAGGACGCCCGGCTCGGTAAGTTTATCTTTATCATATTATTGACGACCAGCTATTGATCTGTTGAAATATAGTTCAAGCTTCCCACTCCAAAGCCGGAGGAGAAGAAGGAAGAGGAGAAGAAATAGAGCGCAGGATCGTGTCTACACATTTTGTCCCTTCCTTTGTTTGCAATGTACATACCACTTGCGCATTTGTGAAGCCCGATGCCGCAGTCCCCGTTTCTCGTTTGATTGCATTGATGACTTCTCGATGTCTAGCGCACACAAGGTCGATGCAAGCGTCTTCTGCAAAGTCCTCACGCATGAATGCCGGCTAATTCGTCTTTTTCTCAACCTCTTTCTGTTGTTTGAGTCCTTCTTTGCTAAATATCACTTCATCACGCTCCCACATCAGCCCCACGGCTGCGCCCACAGGACCTGATACCAATGCAAGGAGACCGATCTTCACCCCCAATTTGATCCAACTCAGCTTAATTCCCACTTCCCGATGCGCGGTGGCATACATCGCAACAGCCCAAAGCAAGATTCCCGTCGATCCAATCACGTTGTCCCACTGGAGGAACCGAAGGGCGCCCTCCCCGATGGTCGAAACGCGCAGACCCGACCATGGCAGAGCGTTGACAAAGACCCGCTGCGGATGTAGATGAGCAACCAAGCCCGTGTTAAAAAGAACCGGAAACATGACAGAAGCCAAGGAGATCATCCACGCAGCCACATGCGGAATCGTAGCACAGGCGAACGCAAAAGCGTAGACGCGCCTGAGGGCCCGCAGGCCGGCCTGCCCATCATCATCATTATCTCGAGTAGTAAAGAGCCGGGAAAACAGTAGATTTGCACCCGTTGCCAGAAAAGAAATGTACAGCGGACACGGCTGCCACGCCGCGTGGAACGCCTGCTTCGTGTCGAAGCTGATGATCGACGGCGCGGGCAGACACATGGCCACCGTGGGAAGGATGTAGCCTACGACGAAGATAAATGGTAGCGCGTTCGATACCGCGCGGGGCACGTTGATCTTGCGAGCGTCTGGCTTGGCGGCTATGCTGGATGTCCAGATGTGCAGAGCACAGTAGAGCGGGCTTGTAAGAGCGTACGAGCCTGTTTGCGCTAGGATGCCGAAGATGGATGGACTGATTGTTAAGTTAGCCATAGATCTTTAACGTATACATATACATCGAACGTAATATCCATATCCTTAGCAATTAAAAATATGATTAGAAAACATACAACGCAACAACCCTCCCCCCATTCACATTCCCCATTCTCCATCCCTCCATTGTAACCAACACCCACGCCGCCCCAAACGAGCCCGCCACCACCAACGCATACAGCGACAGCTCCGGCGTGCTCCCATCGATCGCGGGCCAGAAGAACGGCGCGATGGACGCTAGACCGTGATCGAGGGGCTTGTTGCCTGTGAAGATTGTCCTCAGGGAAACAGTTCCGTTTCCGCCGGTAGGTAGTGTCCGGGATTCAATTGCTTCCCGGATGAGTGGGAAGAGGCCATTGCGTTCGGAGAAGATGAAGAGCGCATAGATGGTGTAGATGCAGAGGAGGGGGAGTGTGAGTTTGATGATGGTGGTCATGGTGTGGGAGGTTCTGTTTGTTTATATTTAGGTGTTTAGATTTGCAAATATATATTTGATGATCATGGAAACATCATTCAGTATCAGAACCACATGTGGGAGGTTCAGAGGCCAGATAAAATAATACAGAAGATGCCATCAGAAAACACATATACACTCAGGGAAGTAACACAAGGTGATTAATATCATTCTCTGGCTGGAGGCGATGATGCAGTTCGCAGATTAGCGTTGTCCGCAAGTCCTCGTCGGAGCTTGACGTTCTGGAAAGCCGACCCGACCCCGTCTTGGCGCCCGCCCGCCCAGCTTTGGCTTTCTCCGCAAAGAAACAAAATTTCGAGAGCTCCTCTCCAAGAAAATCACAATCAGTACATAACTTGCACATTCATTTTCTTTTTTGCAGAAAATGCCCAAGCGCAAGCGCTCGGAGCAGCCAGAAGACGGCACCGTCGACGGTGATGAGCTCCCTCAGAAGCAAAATCCCGAGGACCGCAAAGTCGCGCGCCAGGCCTCCCGGCTGTCGCAAAAGTACGAGCACGGCGCGCAGACGCTGCACAAGGCGCTGAAGACGGCGCGCGGGTTCGAGAGGCAGAAGCTGGGCCGGAGGCAGAAGACGGCGAGGTCGAATAACAATGAGGCGGATCTGCAGCGGATGGAGGCGGAGGTGCATGCGTTGAAGGTATGTCCTTTTAATTTAACACATTATTCTCCACGATTCATCAAGACGCTCGATGCTAATTGATTCTCCTGATATATAGAGCATGGACCTGGCCGTCACGGCAGAACGCTACCTCTTCAAACAGCTTGCGAAGACGAAGCGCATCGCGGAGTCGCCCGCCTTCGCAAAGTTCAAAGAGTCCAAACCCGTCTCGATCGAGGGACCTCGGGACACCGCCGAAGCCAACGTCATCGCGCGTCTGATGAAATCTAATCCGGTCAAGAACGTCATGCCGGGGATCATGAGTGGGATTAGGGAACTTCTTGGTCTGGATGATGCTGCTGCTGCTGCGCCGGATGCGAAGAAGGTTAAGGCCTCGAAGGGAGAACAAGAAGAAGAGAATGGTGGAAAGGATGAGATGAAAGCGAAGAAGAAGATGGAACGGGATGAGACGAAGGTGCAGGCTCGTCGGGAGCAGGTTGATGCCTCTTCAGGAGAGGAAGACGTTGGCGAAGGGGACGGAGAAGAAGAAGGCTCAGAAAATGCCAACGACAGCGACGCAGACAGCATAGACTACTCGAAGTTTGATTCCCGACTGGCCCCATCGTCAGGAGAATCAGACGCGGAATCCGACGAAGGCTCCGAGTCAGAAGAAGAGCGTCCCAAGGGCTCCAATAATAAATCCTCACGTTACGATCGCGCAAGAGACCTCTCCCTATCCCCCACGCCGTCCGCCGCTTCCTCAGAATCTCCACCCCCTACATCCTTGAAGGGGACCAAAAAGTCTGCCTCTGCCTCAAAAGCCCCTACAAAATCCACGACTTTCCTCCCCTCCCTGATGATGGGCGGCTACTGGTCCGGCTCCGAGTCCGAGCCCGAAGATCTCGACTCCGCGGAACCCCCGCGTCGGAAGAACCGCATGGGCCAGAAGGCCCGACGCGCCCTCTGGGAGAAGAAATACGGCGATAAGGCAAACCACATCCAGAAGGAGAAGCAGAAGCAAAAGCAGAGCCGGGACAGTGGTTGGGATATGCGCAGAGGTGCCACGGACGCTGACGGTGATAATGTGCGAGGCGGTAAACGGGGCAAAGGTGGTGCTGGTGCTGGGAAGCTTCAATCTGGGCAGCAGCAGCAGCAGCAGCAAGGGGCGGGACCGAATAATAAGAAGTCTGCGGAGGATCGGAAGAAGGCTCAGCAGCAGAAGAAGGCCCGGATGGACAAGCCGTTGCATCCGTCGTGGGAGGCTGCACGGAGGCAGAAGGAGCAGAAAGCTCAGGCGTCGTTCCAGGGGAAGAAGATCGTGTTCGACTAGGGACTACCTACCTACGACGATTCGATTTACGAGACATGACTGCTTTGATTCTTGATCTGTACAAAAAAAAGCTGATTGCATTTGGTATATCCTGTCTAGTATTATTTTACATTGGGAAGGCGTGTTGTCATTGTATTCTTAACTTCCTCTTTCCATTCATGATTACATTAGAGAATTATGGTATCGCATCCTGCATCTCCCTTTCATTCAGGAGATCCGTCTGTCCTAATGGATCGATAAAATCTGGGATGATAGAACCGAAGATGTTCATAATGTCAAAGCCGGCTGGAATCTCATCACCGATGGCTGCTTCTGCTTGTAGATTGCTGGTTGGATAGAAGAGATTCTCCGTGATGGGGGTCTCCCGATTTATTCCATCGGGATTCGGAATTCCACAGCCCTGTTATTGGGAAGAGTTAGAACTCATTGTCTCGCGCGGTAGCTTTCCACCAAAGCAGGTCCGTTCCGGTTTCACTTTTGACTTACCGCATTAGATGTAGAGGGAATGTCCACATTTTGATGCATCATTGGTGGGCGATCAAGGGGATTGGGATTGGTGCAAGGGCTACAGAGTATATCTGCAGACGGATTTCGAGATTGTACCTCCCGAACGAACTGTCGCGCGATATGGGCGAAATCCGACAGAAGTGAGCTCGGGATTGAGCCGCCGGTCGCATACTCCAGACGGCTGAAGTAGCCAGCGACGACATCTAGTAGTGCTAAGTTGCTTCTTGTCTCTCGATGGGTTGGGTTGTGCACGACAAGGTCGAAGAGGATGAATAAGGCCGTCAGAGGCATGACGCCCAAGATCCTGCGGCGGTTAGAACCAAGGCATCTAAGGTACTGTGGTAGACCCCGGAAGGATTCCTGGTATGGTTCACTTGCAGAGGTTAGATTTTTGATGCCGCCTTAAAACGTTGCCTGTTAAATGGTCATGGCGGGTACCCAAGTCCTACTTCATCCAGGAAACTAGGCGAGTGTTCTGGTAGTGCAGTTAGAGGGCAGCATCAAACTAACATCCCTGCGGGTGGGACTATACTAGGAATCCTTCCGGGGTCTACCACAGTACAGTGCGGATGGCGATCTTACCAGATGGGAGTATAGGCCTCGGGATCGATGTATCTCGTAAGCTCTATGATTAGGCGCGCGGCATTCATGAGCTTCTTTTTACTCTCTGCCTGCCGCTCACCGGGTCGTTCTGCGCCAACATGCAGCGTCAATCGAGAGAAAGAAATCACGGCATTGTAGTAGAAATAGTGCGTCCTCAGGGCAACCTGCATTGAACATGGGTTCATGAAATGCTGTGGTCGGAACGGTTCACCGGGTCGGAATTCCTTAGGGATGGAGCTTCTCCACCGTTCCAGGTCGTCGCTGACAGTGTCTATCGCCGCATAGTATAGATCTACCGAATTCATCGTTGCGCTGACAGAGAAGAGCATTTCATACGCTTTCGAAAGCAGTCGAGCAAAGCGAGCAGACGACAGAAACCAGTCATAATCTCCGAAAACTGCCTCAGGAGTCTCTGGGATTGGAGAGCCGATGTCGTAGTCGATCAAGACCTTCGATATGTCAGCTGAGTCCCTGCATCAAGAGAAATGATAACAATTTGCGACTTACTGAACTCCTCCCAGAAAAGAAGCATACGACTTTCTCCAACGAATATATGACCCAGAAAGTCCTATGGCATGCTGCTTCATTGTCTTCAGAGCACGCTGCCCTGCTATACCCGAGCGACTGGGCCATTCTTGCCGCTTCGGATATTAACATCTCCTCGATCTGGATACAAGAGAAGTTCAACGCAAAGACAGCCTACAGTGTCGGTGTCAGCTTTAGTCAGGACTGATTATTCGCAACCGGCCTACCATCGCAGTGACAGCCTGTGTATCGTTAGCCAAAGTTCGATACATTCCATCAGACAACCTACCTGCACATTAACCAAGGTCTCTCTGGGAACGAGAATGTCCGAGAACAGACCAAGTGCAATTTGGAAAAGTTCCCATGCCTTCCCCTTCCCAGGGTCGAAGGTGCCACCTTCTTGATATTGGCAGCCAAGCGCTAACACGGTGTGATATAGAGCTGAAAATGGGGGTGAGCTTGACAGTAACCGAGGAAGCTGAGGACTGAACGCCTTTTCCTCAAACTCTTTTCTATCAAGAAATGGATGAATTGGGTGGACCTGTTCAAAATATGCTAATTTACGTGTTAGCACTTTGGAGAAGCTAGAATTGCCATGGAAACGTGTAACAACCTCTGATATATGATGAAGCAGATTCTTCTGTAATCTGCACGGGGGATGACGGTCTCTTGAACTTGATGGTTGAGCCTGAAGGCCTGCCGCCGCGATTCATCCGTGCATGTATAACCGTTGCTAGAGTCTCAATGAGGTCCCTCAGCTTCGTATGCCCAAGGAGATTGGACACGGAACGAATTCTGCTCTCTGAGAAAAAGGCCAGACTTGAGCTCGCAACTGTATGAAAGTCAGTAGGTATCTAGTTGTTTTCGGATATGTTCTCGAGAGTACCGTATTGTTCATGGGCCTAAAATTTATTAGAACATCAGCTTGCTACCAACACATTGGTAACTCCTGACCTTGAATATAGAGTTTTCATTTCTCCGTCTACCACTGACATGCCGATTCTCTAGTATATGCTCCATATACAACTTGGGAGGACATCCTGTCGGCTGCTGCAGACCTCCATGACTACCAATAGCGGACTGCGGCGGGGCGACTGACGAGACAAACGCATCATCTTGCTCTATAAGCCAAAAGGGTTCATGTAGGAACGTTCTCGGGATTTACGTACTTGGAAGCGGAGATCTGTTCGGCTCGCTTCGTCTCAGTCGTCGTTTAGTATAACTGAAATGGCACTCCACACCACGTTTCTGATGCGCCAAGAATTAACACATCTCGCAAACACCGGCAAGATATGAGACCTCACAAGACAATTGGTACAAGTTGTTTCAGTGTCACCACGTCGTACTTCTGCACCGCAGAGTTAATTGATCGGTTAGACGCTGGTGGAATGGTATCTTTGCAACACATACGGATGCAGCGTACTTTGCGCGCCTTGCAATCGTCGCACGACTTTGAAATCTTAGGCTGCAGCGGCGAGTCGTCCATGTTTGCTGCGGACGATGTAGTACATCTGCCGAGACGCGAGAACTTCGTTCGGGAGTCGGAGGAAGAGGACGGCGAGCCACATATAAGATAGCGTCATGTGATCTCGGAACTGGCGCTGAAGACAGCCGAGTCGGCAGTCGATAACGCTCCTCAATCCCTGGTTTTTAGCAGCTCCTAGGGGCCTTAGGTAGGTAGCTAGGTGAGAAATCTAGAGCACATGTTTCCAGATGACCTATCTTGTACGGCAGCATGCATAACACAGTGTGGAGTGCATTGTCCTCTTCCGTACCATCTAATCCTGATCAATATTTGTGGCGGCTTTGTCATAGCTGATTCTATTGACGTCTTTTTGTGTTTTGTTAGGAGCGTTTCTGGTCTCTTTGACAATCAGATCATGCGCTGCCCTCAACGATCGACCGATCGACAATGTCTAACTTCCACTATCTCTACCTTAGTCCTTCTGAACAGCCCTCTGAGTGGCTACGGTCCAATATCAGTCCGATCCTGGCCATTCACTGCCGATAACATGACTCTTCTTTCCACGATGGATAAGCAATCAGCCCGAGACAGTCCGTTGTGTTTGCTGAGAGCGACGGGAACTGTGGTGGGACTGGACCGGTTCGGGTCTCGGAGTTTCAGCCCTGGGGTTCGGCGTGCCGTATCTATATGAAATCGCGAGTCCCGAAGCCGGTCCGGGCCATACAAACAATGAGATGAATGGTATAGCCCACCATGCTGGTATTTGGCATGTGAATCTTGGCTCTCTGCTAGTCTCACAAGTCGTCTTTTTGCTCCATGGGTTAATCGCCAATTTAAGATTGCGGCTTCCCCCCTCCATGAAGCATGCCTTTGGTGCTTTCCATCTCAACTCTCTCATTCCTTCCTAACTCAATTGAAGCAATCTGGAGAAGCAGCGTCCTGAAGGAAAAAACAAAATGGCGAGCTCATCAGAAGGATCCCGTGAAGACGACAAGACGCAGTGTGAACAACCCCATCCGCCGAACTTCGATCCCATATGGTCTGAAAGTGAACGTCAAGAATTGACCCGCATTGCCACGGAACAGTCTGCCCTCAAAGCCAAGATGGCTCGTGGGGAGACACAGCAAAGCCAGAACAATATCTCGGATTCACCGTACCTGGACCCTCGCAGCAAGAACTTCGATCTGCCTACATGGATGAGGTTTCAGCTACGCAAGTATGAAGCGGGAATCAGGCCCCGGAGAACCGGTGTCGTGTTCAAAAATCTTGCTGTTCACGGCGAAGGAGCGGAGATCGAGCTTCAACAGACGGTCGATTCTGTGTTGACAGCTCCTTTCCGTCTGAAGGATATTGTTGGCAGCAAGAAGACCCACAAGACGATCTTGCAGAACTTCGACGGCTGTGTTCGACGTGGTGAAATGCTGATGGTCTTGGGGCGACCTGGAGCTGGCTGTTCCACATTTCTCAAGTCCATCTCCGCCGATACCACTAGCTTGACCATTGACCAGAAATCGGAGATACATTACGATGGAATCCCTCAGAAGTTGATGAAGAGGGACTTCAAGGGTGAGATTCTCTACAACCAAGAAGTTGAGAAACGTACGTGATCCTACCGCTGAATGTCCTTTATGTACTGACAAGCGATCAGACTTTCCTCACCTCACTGTGGGCGAGACGCTCAGTTTTGCAGCGGCAGCCCGAGCTCCAAGGAGCCGTCAGGGAGGACAGACACGCCAGGAATATATCAACCATGTGAGGGACGTTGTTATGGCTGTCTTTGGTCTCTCGCATACCGTCAACACAAAGGTTGGCTCTGACTTTGTCAGGGGAGTAAGTGGGGGCGAGAGGAAGAGAGTCTCTATCGCAGAGATGGCTCTTGCTGGGTCTCCTCTTTGCTGCTGGGATAATGCCACACGAGGACTAGATTCATCCTCCGCCCTTGAATTCATCAAGGCACTGCGTCTGAGCTCCGAACTATTCGAAACGACGCACCTTGTTGCCATCTACCAAGCTTCTCAGGCTATCTATGATCTTTTCCACAAGGTCATCGTGCTTTATGAAGGACGTGAGATCTTTTTTGGTCCTACATCGCGAGCAAAGCAGTATTTTGAGGAGATGGGCTGGTATTGCCCTCCTAGGCAAACCACTGGCGATTTCCTCACGAGTTTGACAAACCCCAGTGAACGACAGGCGAAAGAAGGTTTCGAGAACCGTGTGCCACGCACTGCGGGAGAATTCGAGAAATACTGGCGGGAGAGCCCTGATTTCAAGAGTCTTCAGGGCGAAATCTTTGCGCAAGAAGAAAAATATCCTATTAACGGTCCCACTATCAACGAATTCACGGAAAGCCACCGCCAGAGGCAGGCTAAACATACTCGGCCCGGGTCTCCATATGTGATCAGTATTCCTATGCAGGTCAAGATCTGCACCATACGCGCGTATCAGAGGATCTGGAATGATAAGACATCGACGCTGACAACTATTGGGGGTCAAGTTGTCATGTCCCTGATCATCGGGTCACTATTTTGGGGAACTCCTTTCGGCACTCAGTCATTCTTCGCGAGAAGCTCTGCTCTCTTTTTTGCGATCCTTTTGAATTCTCTCTTGACTGTTTCGGAGATCAACGCTCTGTACAGCCAGCGGCCAATTGTCGAGAAACATGCGTCATACGCATTCTACCATCCCTTTGCTGAAGCTTTGGCCGGAATCGTGAGCGATATACCTATTAAGCTTGGTTCTGGAATTATTTTCAACACTATTCTATACTTCCTTGCAAGCTTGCGGTATGATGCCGGGGCCTTTTTCATCTTCTTCCTGTTTACGTTTACAGCACTCCTCACCATGAGTCAAATATTCAGAACCATAGCAGCCGCCACAAAAACCATTCCTCAGGCCCTCGCAATGGCAGGCGTCATACTTCTTGCGGTTGTAATTTACACCGGGTTCGTCATTCCAAGACCAAATATGCATCCTTGGTTCAAGTGGATTACGTGGATTAACCCGCTTGCCTATGCGTATGAGGCACTGATAGTCAATGAATTCCATGGGAGAGATTTCCCCTGCTCAAATGTTATCCCTGCCTATCCCGGGTTCTCTACTGGCCCAATACCGAATTTCATTTGCGGCGAGAAGGGAGCTGTGGCGGGAGAGCTTTTCGTTAACGGGGACAAATATCTGGATGCAAGTTATCGCTACTCGTACTCACACTTGTGGCGGAATTTTGGAATTCTTTGTGGCTTCACGGTCTTTTTCATGGTGATCTACTTGGTTGTTACGGAGCTCAATTCTTCGTCTTCTTCTACTGCCGAGGCCCTTGTCTTCCGCTTTGGCCATGTGCCCAAACAAGTCCAGCAGGCGAGAGGAGAGAAGGATTCAACGAAGATCGTAACCGAGCCTGGTGAAGATGAGCATGAAGGACTGAAAGCGCTACCTACGCAGAAAGATGTCTTCACGTGGCGAAACGTCTGCTATGACATTGAGATCAAAGGAGAGCCAAGACGACTGTTGGATGGAGTCAGCGGATGGGTTAAACCAGGCACCCTAACAGCTTTGATGGGTGTTTCGGGGGCTGGTAAAACCACTCTTCTCAATGTCCTTGCCCAGAGGGTCTCAGTTGGCGTGGTCACTGGTGATATGCTTGTAAACGGGGCCCCTTTCGATGCCAGCTTTGCCCGGAAGACGGGCTATGTGCAGCAGCAGGATCTCCATCTTCATACATCTACTGTTCGGGAAGCCTTGCGTTTCTCCGCTCTTCTACGGCAGCCTAAATCGGTTCCTGTCAAAGAGAAGTACGATTTTGTCGAAGAGGGTACGTACCTCGAATTCCCGTTGTTGTACCGTTACTTACTAGTATGCAGTTATTCGCATGCTTAACATGGAAGACTTTGCTGAAGCCGTTGTTGGGATTCCAGGCGAAGGCCTGAATGTCGAACAGCGGAAGCTGCTCACTATTGGTGTAGAGCTTGCTGCACGGCCAGCTCTCCTTCTCTTTCTGGATGAGCCAACTTCTGGTCTTGATAGCCAGTCCTCATGGACAATCATAGCTTTCCTACGCAAACTAGCCGACAGCGGCCAGGCCGTCTTGTCGACCATCCATCAACCATCTGCAGTGCTTTTCCAACAATTTGACCGTTTGTTGTTCCTCGCCAACGGCGGCAAAACCGTATACTTCGGAGAGATCGGTGAGAATTCGAAAACCCTTCTAGACTACTTTCACGAGAAAGGCGCCCGTAGATGCGAGGAGAACGAAAACCCCGCGGAATATATACTTGAGCTTGCCGGGGCTGGAGCGTCGGGTGAATGCACTCAGGACTGGCCATCGATTTGGCGCGAAAGCCAAGAGGCGAAGGAGGTTGACCGCGAGTTGGATCGTCTCCACGATACACTGAGGAAGGAACGTGGCCAGAACCCTGACGACCCTGGTGACCCTAAGACAGAATTTGCGATGCCGTTCTGGTCCCAGCTTGTCGCTGTTACGATTAGAGTATTTCAACAGTATTGGCGAACTCCGAGCTATATCTACGGCAAGTTTATTCTAGGTGTGGCATCAGCACGTAAGTCTCGATCCCAGAAAACTATTTTTGATATAAACAAATTCGAGAATGCTAACATCAGTCGCAGTTTTTGTGGGGTTCTCCTTCTACAAACCGGGAACCTCAATGGAAGGGCTACAGTCCCTCATCTTTGCCATATTCATGATCACTGCCATCTTTGCTGCTCTCGTGCAGCAAATCATGCCACAGTTCATCTTCCAACGTGACCTGTACGAGGTCCGTGAACGGCCCTCGAAGACATATCACTGGGCTGCTTTCATTATCGCCAATATCTTTGTGGAGATCCCCTACCAAACCCTTCTTGGAATAATGCTCTTTGGCGCCTTCACGTACCCAGTCTTTGGTATCCCAAGCCCCGAGAATCAAGGCATAATCCTCCTTCTCTGCATCCAATTCTTTGTCTTTGGATCAACATTCGCACATGCCGTCGTCGCCGCCCTCCCAGACGCTGAAACTGCCGGCCAGATTGCAACGTTAATCTTCTACCTTACACTGATCTTCAACGGTGTCATGCTGCCCAGTGTGGCCCTTCCGGGCTTCTGGAAATTTATGTATCGTGTCTCGCCTATGACCTACATCGTCAACGGGATTGCCGCGGCGGGCGTCGGCGGGCGCCCTGTCTACTGTGCTGACAGTGAACTGAGCGTGTTCCAGCCTCCGAACGGGATGACTTGCGGCCAGTACATGCAGCCTTACCTCGAAGCCGCTGGTCTCGGTGCCGGAAATCTGACTAATCCTGAGGCAACCAGGGATTGCGCCTACTGCACTCTTCGCGTCGCAGACCAGTTCCTCACGGCACGCGGTATAGAGTATAGTGAGAGGTGGCGCAACTTTGGGCTGGTGTGGGTGTACATTGCGTTTAACATTGTCTTCGCTGTTGTTATTTACTATGTCTTCAGGGTCAGAAGTTGGAAGAAGCATTGATAATATGCGAGAGAGGAGTGGATATATGTGGACAGCCTTACCTTTTTTCGCTTATTTTGTGATATTCAAGCATGGAGGAAATTTTGCATTGTCTTAGATTTTATTATTTATGTTATTAAGATTAATATCGGAGCAGACAGTTGTATTTTAGATTAGGATGTATGAGAAAAAGATTAATGCATCAAGATTATTATGCCCTATTATATTTGGTTCTTTATAATCCGTAAACGGCTCCTTTGCATTCTGGGATCACAGAGCAGAGTGAATTTCATTTTCATTCTGTTCTTACGCTCTTATAGATAACCACATCCAGTCGTATTAATAGAGCTTATTCCTTCTAGCATCCCGCCTACCTAAATCTTGCTCCACATAACTTTCGCTTATTATAAAGCCCATACTCCCGTCCACCCTAAAACGCAATACTAAAATTCAAAGACTGGATATCGTATGGTTCCTATCTCAGTACTTGCAAAAAGCGCCCCTCCGTAAGATACCAGAAGTCTTGGCGGCGAAGACATTCACTTCACTGTTAATTTGATAGAAAGCTTTTGCCTATTCACCACAGTACTTCGAAGTAGATGAGCTCGTAGGCTAATTTTCGGATATGGAATTCACACCAGGAATGGAGGGAATGTGGAGAGGGCGGGGTTGAGATCTATAAGAACCCCCATCCGTCTGCTCGTTTTCCTTTGTCTCTTTTCCATCGTCTATCATTTCCCCCTTTTGCCACACTAGTAAACAGCTATAATATACGTTGAATATAGTAAAGCAATCGATTATTCTCTTGATTCATACAAAGTAGATACTCTTATCCATTAATACAACCCTCCGAGTGACATTACCTGATTTGACCAGCCAAATAAAGGACGTGAATGGTCTTCAAGGCCTTTCCAAAGATGTAATCTTGGCTTTAGCTGCACATCAATATATGTTTATTTCTATCCTCTGCAAGCGAACCTTGAAAATCTGACATACTATTGTATACTATATAGTACATATTGTATAATCCATTTATGTCTGCTGTTTACAAGACTGATTGATCTATTTCTCTCATTGGGCATATTCACAGAGTGGTTAGCTGTGCAGGTATTCAATATAGGTACAATGTGGCAATGAATTGGTGAATACCTGCTCCACTGTGAGTCCCAAGACTCAACAAAACACAAGTGTGCATAGATAGCCGTCCTGACAATGATCAGGATTCTTTTCTTTTTCTTTTCTTTTCAAGCATGTGAGATGGTATCCTGTGTATCAATCAGCCTACTATTATCAATTGTGACACGGAAGATCTGACACTAGTGCTTGTGTGCAGCCTTGGTTATTAACTAGTTCTACAGCCACAATCCAGCAAAACGAACAATCTCAAGAAGCATATCCAGTACGTGCACAGAAATACCAATATGATAAAGAATAGAGAAATATTATTATTGGGATGATGAAACTGCAACACTCAGTGAGTATTCAGTACTATTTAACAAAACAGTCACTAACCAGTTTCAGCCTTCTACAGGGCAAGTCTCCCAAGGAGCAATTCAACACTGCCAAGTGGGGGCATAAATGTTATTCATTGGGCTGAACCTCCATGACCACTGCTCTTCACTCATCACCATGAGACCTGGGCACAATGCAAATACATTTCTCCAGGAGATCGGCTGTATTTATAGAATGGGTTAGCCTAAACCAGATGTTTGACTTTCTGGTAGGGCTGTCTGGGGAGGATGTGGGATGATTTTGTAAAAAGCCCCAGTACAGAAGGTGTGGATCCTATTCCAAGACCACACAATTAGCCAATATCTCAAATGGAACGCAGCGCGCAAGAGTAATGCTCATACCAGATTATGAATTAATGACTCACACTCCGAAGCTCGAGCAGTCGGAGGGGTGAAATCTCCTTTCAAACAACACCCATTTGAGGGACAATTATTCAGCAGATCAGCAATTAGATTACTTACTATTACATTGTTGTTGTAGAGCTTCATATATTTATTAGTGTGTTTTAGTTCCCATTTCTCTTGGAAATGCATACGCAAATCGGCCAGTGGCTCCACCCAAGGAGATACAACATTGGTGTGTGTCTTGTTGCAATTTGTGATGTGGTTAGCCTTGATAAACAAACCACAAAATGATGAGGAAGATAATGTTGTGGTTACTTTGCCAAAGTATCTGATGTTCTGGTTGCCAGAAGATATTCAATAGCTTCCTTTACCAATCTGTATCTTACTTCCATAGAACCTGCCACAGCACTCATTTACTGGACTTCAGAAAATATCATCCAGTGTCGCTCCATTAGTGTGCCAGACTTTGATCTCAAAGTGGGCAACTTTTGACTAAAGGTCCTGAGCTGGAGCTTCTAAACAATATTGCAACATGGAGACATTTAACAGGGAAACTGCTCTCTGGTAAGCATTCCAAATGCAAAACAACAAAAAGGCACTGTAATCTGGGACTTCCTGTGCAGTCTTCCTTTGCAACCCCATTTCAGAAAAGCAGGGGATCTGCTATAACTCTTGTGCTGACTTATGGATCTTCCAGTGAACTTGTCTTCTTTTGACAAGTCCTCAAGAGAAGATGCATTGAGGAGTTCATCTAGAATCTAGAGGAGCCCAACTTCACTGATCCAAATCTTCTGTCATGTTGGACTAATGATAGTCAACAGGAACAGTCCTTGGATAAGCAGAATGTTCCCAGAGAACTGTTTGGAGAACTTGAAAACCTGCCACAGGTATGGACACCTAATTACCCATTCATTGTGTTTGCTTCAACACTTCCCAACTTTTTATCACATTCTAGGAAGTGAAAGTTATTGCGTACAATTTGATAACTGAAAACCTGATGTTGGTATTCGAGAAACTGCTTTGTCTGCCGTGACTCAAGTAATGGCATCAGCAAAATCATCGCACACTGCTGTTATTACATGCTTTGTGAGATTGCATTCCTCTTACCTGTTCTAACCTTAAAGCAATGTCTCAATTACAGGGTGACTTTTCACCTGTATCTCCTCAACTACGTACAACGTCACAGCAAAGCAGGGAAAAACAATCCAGTATAGCAAAGCATAATATGACAACAAACTAGAGAATCAGGACAAGTTTCCGGGCATATGGATAATTATCTGACAAAGCATGGATTCGTTACCAGAAGACTCCCAGTTACACTTTTTCCCCATAAATATGAAAATCTTTTATATAGACATTTCTCAAGGATGTGCTTTTTCGGGCCTTCTGTTGCCTATCTCTAACTTCATCACAAGAGGAAAGGGATAGTGTTGTTTCTGTGATTCTCCATTTGTCAAAACTTTATCAACTTCATCCTCCATATGTCTATACCTGAAGATGGAGTCTGATATGATAATTGTCATAATTGCAATAACCCTTATGGATGGATTAATGCCTGTAGGGGCCTGGATTAGGCAGATCCTTACACCTCCAATTAGTAAGTACGCGACAGCCTGTGGGCAGATACTTGTGGCTGATCCTGACATTTGCTGGGAGATTTGGGACACATTTCCACAGATGTGTAAGTTTAGCATAAGTGATAATTGCAAGGTAGCAACTGTGGAGTACTAACTCCTTTTGTGTAGTCTGTCCATCCTCCTTCCACCTCCCATTTTGGAAATAAGCAGAAGGTAAGTTCCTATCCTATGCCCCCTCCCATCCAGGTCCTTCAGACTGTAAGTACAAGACTGCTGTAGCGTGTGCATAAGCTGACAGGAAAAGTGACCCCAACAAAGTGGCCAGGTAATGCAGGAGCTGGTTGTGGCCACAGCAGGTAAAAGCCCCCATCCAGTCTTATCTGTATCTGACCTCTGTGATAGATAACCTGCAAAGGAAAGTCCAGCAACTCTAGAATCAGGAACAAATGCTGCTTGAAGACAAGACTTGTTAAAAGTATTGACATATACAACAGGAGGATCCTTCTAAAGAGAAAGATCCATGTGGAATAAGCCATATATCTGCTTTGAGCATTGAGCCCAGGGGGTTGTAATGCGCATGGTCTCTGTGACTGTGGAATTGTCCCTCAAATTCTACAGCACAATTGAAAAGATCAATTAAAGAGACTGTCAACCTCATCTTAAGATGTTCCTGAATGATAGGTACCCTCTGAATTCTATCTTCCTTGAGTACATCCCCAATATGGAGATTCTTGATGCCTACTTCAGTTGATTGACCATTACTAAATGCTTACTTTGTCTCTTTTGCATATATATATATCTTTCTCTTATTCTTTCTTTCTCCATCTATATTACTGGTTCCCTGTTCAGTGTCAGTTAGCCGATCCAATTCCTTAATGAACACCAACAGGATATTTATTTTGAACTGATGCTATATAGTATAATTGGCATACTTACTACCTCCTTACATTTGTCTACCTGTCCTGTTGTATACATAGCAAGCTCCTTACTGAGCCGTAATCCCCCCGTCAACAGGCAAGCAGCTTCCAGTAACCCAGCTTGCATTGTCACTCATGTAAAAGACCACTGTGCACACAATATCCCATGGCTTGCTGAATCATCCCCATGGGATTGTGCTGCCACCACAGCTTGGTTGGCTTCAAACACTGACCTGAAGGCGGCGTCAAGCATAGATGTTTGTGTGTCTGTATATAGGCATCCAGTCAGGTTATAGAATAGCACAACCCTCCATAAAAGGAGAAGGAAGAGAAGTGCTGATATTAAGACACACACCCCGGACAGACCGCATTGCAGTGAACGCGATAGGGAGCAGCATTGATGGTGACTGATTTTGTCAACGATGCGACAGCGCCTTTGGTGGCAGCATAGATGGCTAATGGTATACAAAACATTCGTCAGAAGAGATCTGAGCAGTCAACACTCCGATGGATAGGCAACTTACACAGACCGGCCATCCCGACCAAGGCGATGGTAGAAGAGATATTGACGGTCCAACCGCAATCTCCATGCCACAGAGGCTCTTGCTTCTTCATTTGGCGCAGAGTATGCTTGCATCCAAAGAAGGTTCCTTTGACATTGACGGACAGGTGGGAGTTGATCATGTCTTCAGATGCCTTGTTGATCGAGTTCACGGCGGCAGCTTCGCTGCAGAAACCAGTGTTGTTCATGTAACTGCAGACAATTATGATGAATCAGCCTCTAGAAGTGTTCTTGGATTTTATGTGCTTGAATGGAACTGCTGCTGTTGTTAATGTTGACATTTCTTACATGTCTAACCGACCATGTTCCTCCACTGCTCTGGCGACTAGCGCCTCAACCTGCTCACATCACTGACATGGACCTGGACGAAGATGGCCTTTCCAAGACACTGGGTAATCAATTAATGAACAGAAGCCTTGTTAGGTGTTCACCCCTGGGACTTCAAGTCAGCACAGACAAGCAGAGCGCCTTCGTGGTAGTATCCAGATGCAGATCTCACGGCCTATGCCCTGAGAGGCTCCGGTCACAATGGCGACCCGGCCGGAGAGCTGTTGCAAGATGCTGGCACTAGCAGTAGTACTAGTCAACATGGTTCAAGAATAAAAGGTACCTTGAATGAAGTTCTCTGATATTTCGTTACAATGAGTATCTGGCTTAGTAGATGTACCTCTGCTAAATAGGACAGTAATCCCTGATTACCACCTGTAGCTCTCCCCGCATATGTAAACTACAGCTCACTAGTTCGCTTTTCCCGGTGTAGATGGAGCTTATTACCCCGCTCAAGTTCAAGGACTAGGCCATTGAATCGGTGTTAAGGAATGTTTGGGGCCTTGCCTATATCTCCCCTCCACAAGTCAGCCTGCTTCTGTTTCCCACAACATCACAATTCCATATCTTACCCATAATGCAGACAGCAAAGGATATTTTTAATTCACCGGAATAGTGTAAACAGCCTTGGGTGAATTTTGAAAAGTAATTATTCTGTGGTTCGCTATCACGTGTAAGCATCATTGGTCTAGTGGTAGAATTCATCGTTGCCATCGATGAGGCCCGCGTTCGATTCGCGGATGATGCATTGTGAGAGAACAGCCACCAACAACGGTGACCGCTTCTTTTTCGCCGATCCAACTTGTTCTTTTTTAGTCTTGTGGACGGGCGTAGAACCCTAACCTACAAGATAGGGCAGAGTACCTAAGTCCGTAGAGCACGGTTCCTTCTCCCTTCCACAGAACAGAAAGCCGCCGTTTCGGACAGTGAAGGAGATTTATACACTATATATTTTTTTTATTTCGGACTAGCATACGATTAAATATATGCTTCTATCTTTACAAAGTATGGGTTATGGGGTATTACGCTCTCTTGACAATCCGGCAGTTTCTCTCCCCACAATGCCCTCCTGGCCAGATCGGACAATCCGCTCGATAGGTAGTCTGACATGGCTCGTGCAAGCCGTTATCCTTGTTGAATACTCTTAGTATTAGCGTGACAAAGACAGTAATGTGCTCTGATATGCAGCTAGCAGCTACATCACTGCAGCGGCACAGTCAAAGACGAAGGGTCGGCTGGCTGTCGTTGACTTAAGCTGCAGTTAAGCTTCGGGCCGTGCCCTAACTTGAGCCTTTCAGGACTCGATTTGGCCAACGAGAAGCCGAGATAACATTGTCAGGGGGACCTGTTAGGTATTTGGGAGATGGCGTTCAAGGGTCTACAGCAACTTGACTAAGGCGGTACTTGTAGTACTGTACAATGACAGCTTTCTGTAATAGTTGGCCACGGATTTTATTCTTAGACCTCTGTGAAAAGGGCTTTCCAAAATATGGCCTTTATAGTACTGTCTCTTTGCCATAAAGCAGGTTGCCATATCTTTCGGCACCCCCTCCCCCCTCTCCAAGCCAATTCACCTTGCCACTTTTTCTATATTTTGATCTGGGCTGGCTTTGTCTAGGGTCTGTGACCTGTCATGATGTCAATAGCTTAAAGTCATGTGGTTATAGAATAGCTATCTGCCAAGACAGTGGGTAGCAGGGGAGGGGTGCCAAAAGATATGGCAGCCTACTGTACAGTCCAAATAGTTCCGAGAATCGAATAATAGAAAGAAGGGGGTGAAGAAGAGGAGGGGAAAAATCACATATTATTATTGCTATTGGACAGCCAGAAGAGGGGTATGGTACGGTACAGAAGATGCCGTACGGTAAAGCATGCTCCGTCCATACATATCTGATCCATCCATCCCGCTCGCCTTGAGCTTGATACATACTAATGTATAGTACTTCTGAACTAAGTATTGATTGACTCACTAGACAAGGCACACACCATAGGATATGGCATGTGACGGATGATGGATGGATGGATATTCTTATCTTGACCGTTCGCTCTTTAGTATAGCTACTACCTTTTAGCCGGCTGTAGGTAGAAATCCGGGGTTTGTTCCACCACTCGTGTAGTCCGTGCGGAGCACTGCTAATTCAATTTATGAGCGCTCCTTGCTGTGGTCGAGGGAGCTCTGGCATTTTCTCTTTTCTCCTGCTTCCTTCCTATCGCTAGTTGAGACTCGCTTGCATCAAGGAATGCCTATTTCCCCAAAACTCACATCTATCTACCTGCAAGAAAAATGGGTTTCTTCGACCACAATGACCCCACCGATCTCTCAAGACGTCCCATCAATGAGGCTCGTCCAATAAGGGTGATTGTCTTTGGCGCGGGCATGTCTGGGATTCTCGCGGGGATCCTGTTTCCGCGGTCGATTCGGAACCTCGAGCTGGTCATATATGAGAAGGTCAGTCTGTCAGAAAAACAGAAGCAGAGCTTTATAGTATTGTGACACTGACGAATATATCATTCAATTAGAATGCCGATCTTGGAGGAACCTGGTTTGAGAACGTGTATGATCCCCCTTTCTCTTTTAATGTTTGATCGATCACAGTAATAAGGCTGGCGAACCGGCTTGCAGATATCCAGGAATCGCATGTGACATCCCCTCTCATTCCTACCAGTTCTCCTTTGAGAACAACCCCCAATGGAGCAGCTACTACGCCAGCGGCGCGGAGATCCAGGCCTACCTGCAACGGGTCGCCGCCAAGTACGATGCCTACCAATACATGAAGTTCCACCACCGCGTGGTGAGAGCGGAGTGGGGTGACTCGGAGGGGAAGTGGCATGTGGAGGTGGAGAGTGAGGAGACAGGTGAAGTAGGCATTTGTTTCCCTTGCTCACTCTGACTAGAGACTCTCTAAACAGATATCTTGTTCTCTAGAAATTTACAGATACAGCCGACGTCGTCTGCGCCGCAACTGGCCTGCTGAACCAGTGGCGGTGGCCTGACATCCCCGGCCTGCACGACTTCCAAGGCAAGCTCGTACATTCCGCCGCGTACGATCCCACGTACGGTCTGTCTGGAAAACGAGTAGCTTTGATCGGTGGCGGCTCGAGTGGGATCCAGATCTTGCCCAAAATTCAGCCTGTCGTCAAGCGGGTCGATCACTACATGAAGGGCCGGAACTGGATCCCTCCGGTAGGCCTCGGCGCTGAGGGCATGACAGAGCAAGGGGGATCGTGTGAGTACTAGTCATTTCCCATAGAAGGGAGTATCGGTATATGTTTGCTCGTGACTGGATAACTGATATGTTATAGTAATCACGCCAGCAGACTACCTGGAGAAATTCCAGCGCGACCCGACAGAATACCTCGAGTTCCGCCGCCGCATCGAAGACGTCTTGAATAAACCAATGGAAGCACTGTACAAGAATACAGACGCCGAGAAGACGACGGCTGACATCTGTCGCGAACATATGCGGACTAAGCTGGCTAAGAAACCCGAAGTGTTTCAGGCCCTGGTTCCGGATTTTGCTGTCGGTTGCAGGAGACTCACTCCGGGTCCTGGGGTAAGTTGTTGGGTTCAGCCATTGATTATCATGATTCGACAGTATGCTGATCCGTAGTCTCTTTCCCGCAGTACCTGGAAGCGTTGGTGGAGGACAATGTCGATTTCATACCAACTCCTATCAAGAGAGTGGTCAAAGATGGGATCGAGACTGAAGATGGAAAGAAGCGCGAGGTGGACATGATCATCTGCGCAACAGGATATGACGAGTACGGCTCGTGGTTCAATACAAAATAATGTACACGGAGATATTTTTACTAACGGCCGCAGTGTCCACAAGCAACATTTCCCCGTGATCGGCAAAAACGGCGTCAACCTCCAGGATCTTTGGGACGACTTCCCCGAGGCCTACCTGTCCCTGGTGCCTGCGCATATGCCCAATTTCTTCCGCTTTCTTGGCCCGAACGGGGGAGCTGCGCAGGGTTCAACCGTCCCGTTTCTCGAGAGCGCGGTCCGCTACGTGGGTAAAGCGATACAGAAGATCCAACGGGAGTTTATCAAGAGTATGGTTGTTAAGTACGTACTCAACTCGAGGGCCAGAAATCCGAGATGGACCTGAATTAGATATAAATCGTGAGATATAAATCCTCCTACGGTTTGCTGATCATAAAAAAATCCTTCCAGGCCTGAAATGGTGAAAGCATTCCGGCAGTACACAGACCGATACTTTATCCCGACAGTTTTCTCTGGAACGGTGAGATATTTATGCTTCCCTTCTTCAACCATCCCTTCATGGAAAAGGAAAAGAAACATACCAACATTACCCTCCTCAGTGCGGAGTATGGTGGAAACACAAACGCGATCCCAACGGCCGCATGCTCGCCGTCTGGCCCGGGAGCCAACTCCACGGCTCCAGCGTGATGGAGAGCCCTCGATGGGAGGACTACGAGTACGAGCTGCGCGCGGAGCTGAAGGGGAATCCGCTCGCGTGGTTCGGTAACGGTCTGGTCAAAGAGCAGATCGCAGGGGGGTTTACAACGGGGTACTTGGATGTGGCTTTTGTGCCAGTGAAGAACCCATTTGAAAAACCCATTTGAAACGGAGAAGAAGGTCCAGTTCCAGAATGGACACTGAATAAGCTGGGAGAGGTTTATTGTGTGGAGAATTAGGAATAATTGCAGTTCTTATTTTGTGTGCCATATTATCGTGTTCCACACCTACCTAGGAGATGCTCCACTTAGCTGAGCTATCACCATCTTCGTGAGATCTTCCTGTGGAAGATATGCCCTCCTACCCAATTAGGCCTAGCCTCTCGCGTGTCTATGTTATTCCACATTCGTGTAAACAGTTAGAATCCTCTTTCAAGCAAGCAAGCAAGCTCATAATAATAATATCAACATCATCTCATAGAGTTCCGCCTCCTTCTCCCATAAGTAGAAATGAAAGCAGGAAAAGAGCTTCTACTCAAGCATCCCGCTTTCACATTTAATGGAGTTGTAATGAAGATATCGCTATGCTTTTACGTTAGTATATATGATAGCTGTATAAACATTCTTCCGGATCATTTAAGCTCTATTTTAAACTCGTGTGATTTAAGGTTAGGTAGCTAAGGTAGCATAGGTAGCTATTTCCCTAATAAGGCAGGCAACCCACTAGGGTTCCCAGGGCACTTATCGGAGGTAGTGTTCTGCCCGGCCAATTGGTTAGCGTAGGGCAAAGTTAGGGCTCAGGGTTGGGGCTAGACAGCGGACATCACCTCTCCATCCGCTTGTGTATCAGGTAGCTAGCCTCCCATACAGCTACAAGATAAAATGATAACCCATGTGCTGTAGATATTTTACGTTGTCATTATGTTTACGCGTAAGCTGAGAAAAGTACTTTCTAGCTAGATGAAGGCTAGGAAGTATGGGAGAAGGAGGCGGAACTCTATGAGATGATGTTGATATTATTATTATGAGCTTGCTTGCTTGCTTGAAAGAGGATTCTAACTGTTTACACGAATGTGGAATAACATAGACACGCGAGAGGCTAGGCCTAATTGGGTAGGAGGGCATATCTTCCACACTACTATTCAGCAGGGACAGCTTTTTCCCAAGAACTCGAATCGTGCTGTGTTATTGCATCATTGGACGATTTGGAGTATGTTCTTCTGAGTAGACATACAATTCTCCCCTCTAACGCTCATAGATACTAGAGAAAACAATGTACGGGATTATGATCACCCAGGATTTTCTATATCAGGCAATATCGATTCCGGGCAGTCATGGGAATGCAGTGGCCATATACATCTGCAATGAGGAATCCCAAGTTTTTATGCTGCAGCATTCGCTGCTTCAAGCCAACTACTCACCTCCGTGTTCCTGTCACATTTGTGAACGTTGGTAGTGTGCTTTACTCGGGTTTTATTTAGCAGTTATTGGCAATTGGAGATATTCTAACAATCCTCTATTCCAAAAATATAGTCTGTTTATACCCCTATCGCGGGAACAAAACTGATTAGATAGCTGCAATGCTACATACGTCCAATCCACCAAGAAACTTTCATCCGGTAAAAGCCCAAACATGAGGACAGTAGATATGATCTAACCCCCCCCCCCCCCCCCCCCACCAGGATATCGGTAATCCGCTAGTCGAGGTCAGACGGAGTCCTTTGCCGGCACCAACGGTTTGCAAACCCTACTACAGGAGGAAGCTACTGAGCGGGCCCTTCGACGTGCATTGTCCATTGATGCATTGGATCAATGCAAGAATGAGTATGATGACGTTGATGCCATGCCATGCCATGCCATGCCTGGGTACGAACATATTCAGATGTCTGCGTAACATACGGACATCAGACGGGATGTGTGGATATATGTATGTAATTGCAGCAAGTTACCCGGACCTGGTTACCTATATTTAGCAAATCCAATTTCAGCAAATCAGTGTCGATTGCTGGGATTATCGTTCTGTTACCGTGTGTATAGCAGTCCGGGTCCAGTGGTATCTGGTATTCACCTAGAGCCGTTGATAACCAGACTTATCTGCAATCCCCGCCTTCAATGACGAAATGCGATATATCACACAAGCGGGACGGTTCTGCTTAGTGCTGCATATGGCGAGGTGGAGAGGAGATGGTGGAAGCATTGATCCTGGATTATCATGTCAGTGTTTACCTGCCAAGCATTTACTGCCCACATAGCAGCAGGTCTGGTTATGCTTCTAATTTTTGGACCGTATTACTAGATTACTGGCTGCCCCCGCACGTTTCGCCTTGAGCATTGGCATGAAAATCTGCCAGTTGAGTGCCTTACAACAGGGTCAGAGGGAATACCCCTTTCGGATCACCGCGGAAGAATATTCGATGTCTAGGTAGCTTGCTGTTGCTCTAGCGGAAGCCAACGGCAATCAGCCCAGAGACCGGAGACCTCAGCTAGAAGATCGTCTAATCACAGCTGGCAGAGCGACGATCAACCTAGTGAGGCGTCCTGGCGTGGGCAGATCCCGATCGCCGTGCTGGCGCGAAGAGTTAAGACGTTCAACGGGACTCGGGCGCTCCGTCCCCTGTCGCTCACGTGTGATCAACCGACACGAGTCGATGTGTTCCATCTCATCTCCTGTCCGTCAGAACGACTCGCGCCGCTCCAGCCTGAGAGCTCCAGCTATCAGCTTGCTGGTCTGCCCAATCTCCAGCTTGAGAAGACTTTTTCCATGTGCTGACTCATGGTCTGCAGGGGTTCACCTCCCAGCATTTCACGCCCACTGGCCCCAAAAAAGGATCCACTCACCAACCACCGCGCAATACAAGCACGGAATGCTATGGTCGAGACTCAACGCTTTGCAGGCAACGAGGCGAGGCTTGGGAGCAACATTGGACACGTAGCACGCTGTCTAGAATATTCCAGTGTGTGTGCGGAACAGATACGCGCCCGGTACAAGCCTCAGGAAGCCACAAAGCCCGCGTGGTTGCAGCATGACTTGTGCGTTATTATCGACGGTGGATGAATTGCTCAATATGGCCTCCGTTGCGGGGATAAATTACAACGGCTCTCTGATTGTCCTGTTCGTCCTGCTCAAGCTCGCAGACCCAGAGAGGGCGATCACTTAAAATAAGGTGTCGGCCCAAGAATTGGGCAACAACGTGTCGCGCTTTCTGAACTGACCCATCTAGGCTCAGACGTGGGGTGGCTTCATTGGGCCTTTATTTGCAGCTGCCCAGCATGGTTTTACTCCGCATGGTGATACATCCGTCGCGATGCAGCCGTGCCGATTCAGCTTCTACCCAACGAATAACTGGCTGCCTCGTATGCTGTGTACATTTTTTTTTTCTTTTGGTGCACGATATGGGGGTCGAAATATATTTGACCGCACATCGAGGCGCCATGGACAAGCTGGTGCCTCACAGCAACGTACCTCCTACCTAATTTACTTACTTACCTACCTCCCTCCCCTACCTCCCTACCTCCTACTAACCCTTCAACGACACCAAGGGCAAAGAACAACCACAGCTCGTGTCATATTGCGGTATTCGACGGTGGCGTTTTATTTGGTGCTAGCTAGACGGAGGTCACAATGAACCCCGGGACGACAAAGTCCTTGGAGGGGCCCAAACAGGCTAATCCCAAAGCCCAACAAAATTATGGCGAGAGCAGCCTGGTCAGACACGCCAGACAGAGCGGTGCTGAGATCATGCAACTCCTGAAGGATCTTGGGGCCCTGAAGGACGACAAAGAGGTGAAACAGTCCCCCCAGCCCAGCGCAAGCCAGCCGACGCAGCCCAGCCAGCCGAGGGAGCCCAGAGAGCCACGAGAACCACGAGAACCACGAGAGACCAGCCGGTCGCAAGATCCTAGCCGGCCGCGAGATCCTAGCCAGGATACTTCTGCGATCCTCCAGCTGTTGAAGGATATGGAAGCCCTGAAAAGCGGCAGTGACCTCAGCCGTTCCTCACAGACCAGCCAGACCAGCCAGACTAGACAAACCTCACCGATCAGCCAGACCAGGCAAACCGGCAAGACCAAAGATCCCAACCAGATGCCAGACCCCAACCCGCTCAGACGACCAAGTTACGCCAGGCAGAATAGCCAGAGCAGCCAGTCCGACCAGATCAGAGATCGGAACCAGACACCAGAGCCCAACCCGCTCCGACGACCCAGCTACGCCAGGCAGAACAGCCAGAGCAGTCAGCCCGACCAGAGCAGAAATCTCAGCCAGACACCAGAGCCCAGCCCGGTCAGACAAACAGGTGCGGCCAGAGAGTTCAACCTGGCCATCAAGCCCAGCCATGTGAAACAAACCGGCCAGCTCAGAGATTTCAGCCAGACTCCACCGCCCAGCCCGCTCAGACGACCCAGCCACATCCGACATGGCAGCCAGAGCAGCCAGAGCAGCCAGTACAGAGACTCCCCGACCGCAGAGATCAGCCGGGATGGCGCTGAGATCAAGGAACTGCGAAAGGAAATTGACGCTCTGAAAGACGTCAAATTCAAACTCGAGAGGTCGCTCGCGGAGGCAAACGATGTCAAGATTCGGCTTCAGAACAGATGCAAAGTTCTACAGGATCAGGAAAAACAGCGGTCAGCGGACAACAGTGCTGAGATCAAGCAACTGCGAAATGAGATTCAGGCCCTCAAAGATGTCAAGGCGAACCTCGAAAAGTCGCTCGCGGAGGCAAACAATGCTAAATTTCGGCTGCAGAACGCATGCAAAGCTTTACAGGATCGGGAAAAGAAGGAATTGGCGGACAACAGCGCTGAAGTCAAGCAACTGCGAAAGGAGATTGAGGCCCTAAAAGAAGTCAAACTGAACCTTGAGAAGTCACTCGCTGAGGCCAACAACCGTCAAGCAAACCTCCAGAAGTCACTTGCGGAGTCGAACAACCGTCAAGCAACCCTCCAGAAGTCGCTCACAGAGGCAAATAATGCTAAAACTCAGCTTCAGAACACATGCAAAACCCTCCAGGATCAGGAGAAAAAGACCCTGGCCGACAGCAGCGCTGAAATCAAGGAACTACAAAATGAGATCGAGGCCCTGAGAAATATCAAACTCAATCTAGAGAAATCACTTACGGATGCAAACAGCCGTCAGACGAGCCTTGAGAAGTCTCTTACGGAGGCCAACGGCCGTCAGATGGACCTTGAGAAGTTTCTTGCAGAGGCAAATAGCCGTCAGATGCACCTTGAGAAGTCTCTTATGGAGGCGAACAGCCGTCAGACGAACCTTGAGAAGTCTCTTACAGAGGCAAACGACGCTAAATCCCAGCTTCAGAACATGTGCAAAACCTTACAGGACCAGGAAAAAAAGCACTTGGCGGACAAACAGGAACTTTCAAACGCCAATGATGCCCTCGATCGAAAGTCTCGCGGCCTCGAAAAGTCACTCGCGGAGGCAAACAACCGTCAAGCGAACCTCCAAAAGTCGCTCACCGAGGCGAACAACGCTAAAGTCCGGCTTCAAAACACATGCAAAGCCCTAAAGGACCAGGAGAAAAAGCATTTAGCAGACAAACAGGAACTCTCAAATGCGAACGATGCTCTCGATCGCAAGTCTCGCGACCTTGAGGTTGCGAAGAAGAAGGTGGAAAAGTCTCTTGAGTCTGCGACGGAAGAGAACAAACGGCAGGCGCAGACGGTTGACAGGTTCAAGCACATTATCCAGCGTCTCGAGCATAAGGTGGAGGAGCTTCGTCAGGCGAATCAAACTCTCACCAAGGACAACGCGTCTATGAACAGCGCCAAAGAGAAGCTCCAGGAGGAATTCAAAATTCTGAAAACCGACGCCGACAAGTGGCACGCGGAGAACGTCGAGTACCAAGCTACCAAGTCGCGACTCGAGGACGAGAACAAGAAGCTAAAAACCAGCGTCCAAGAGACGAAGACGAAACTCTCTGAAGCAGAGAAGAAGATCCATGAACTTGAGAGCGAACTCTCCCGCACCAGCCAGGCGAAGACCTCACTCCAGGCAGAGCTGACCGCGCAAAAAGATGCCTACCAGAAAGCCATCGGGGAGCTGCGAAACGAGATGGCCAACCACACAGCGTTGGAGGTGGAACTACGCGTGATGAAGGCACGAGTGCAGGACGAGAGGGAGATCGGGAATACAACCTTCGCCCATACGAAGAAGGTCCTAGAGGATGAAATCGCCGGACTACAGCGTACCGTCAAGAGCTTGAAAGAGTCGGCGGACGAGAACCAGCAAAAGGAGCAGAGCCTCAAAACGGAAGTTCAGAACTGCAAGGCAGCCCAGGCGACTCTCGAGGAGGAGAATAAGACACTGGCGAAGTCTCTCCAGGAAGCGGAGAACCGACTCTCCGAGGCGACCGATAAGGCCGCCGCCCTCGGCTCGGAGCTGCTCGAGCTCGAAACGAAGAAGGCCAGACTTCAGGACGAGCTTGCCAAGGAGAAAGGAACCCGTGCGAAGCTGATGGGCGAGCTGAGGGCCGAGCGCACCAACGCGCAGGAGGCAACGGCAGAGCTCGCAGTCCTCCGAGACGCGTCCAAGTCCAAGATGGCCGCACTGGAAGAGGAGATTAAGACGTCGACGGCAACGATCAAAGACCTCGAAGCGAAACTCAAGGCCGCCAAAGCCGAAGCCATGGCCGCCGAACAGAACCTCGACAACGTGAAATTCGACCTCTCCCGCCGCGAACGCGAGGTTGCTCAGGCCAACCAGCGCGTCCAGAAACTGAAGCAGGACCTCGACACGGCCTTCCAGCGCGAGCTCGAATACGACCCGGAGCGCCTGTACAAGCAACTCCGCGACGAGAAAAACAACCACGCCGCCGATGTCGCCCGTCTCGAGGAAGAAATTGCCGCGAGGGAGTCCGAGCTCCGCTCACGCGCAGGTTTCATCGCCGACCTCGAAGACAAGCTGAAGACCGCGGACGCCGCTCTATCCACAGCGAAGATCAACCACGCCACCGACATCGCCGACCTCGAAGACAAACTCAAGGCTGCGGAGGCCGCTCTATCCGCAGAGAAGACCAACCATGCCACCGATATCACCAACCTTGAGGATAAAGTCGCCTCGAAGGAGTCGGAACTCCGCTCCCGCGCTGCCCTCATCTCCGACCTGGAAAGTAGGCTGAAGGCCGTGGAAAATGCTCTGGCCGCGGAGAAGACGAGCCACGCCACCGACATGGCGCACCTCGACGAAGAAATCGCCGCGAAGGAGTCCAAGCTCCGCTCGCACGCAGCCCTCATCGACGAACTCGAAAACAGGCTGAAATCTGCAGATGTCGCTCTAGCCGCAGAGAAGAACAGCACCGAAACCCTCCGTGATGAGGTCCAGGACCAGATGGCGGCCATCGCGAAGCTGACCAAGCGGCTGGACAAGCTGCGCGGCCCGGCGACCCACAAAAACTGCGTCCGACGGGAGGGCGTCGAGGACCTGATTGAGAGCTACAAGCGCGTATACGACTTCTACCACAACATCAAGGAGAAGCACGGTGGGTCGTACGACATTTATCACTACCCGCGCGGCTTGGCCCGCGCCGCGGACGGGAGACTGTATCTCGAGTTTGATGAGAAGCACTGGGATGAACAGTGGTCGTGGTGATCTGGCCGATCGCAGGGCAGTATTATTGCAGTACATGCACACTGTGTTGTTCAAGTAAACGAAGTTGGTACTAAGCTGTCACAGCAGATCGGGCCAGATCCATGTACCAGCATGAAGCAAGATCTCTCAGGACATCTTGCTCACAACGGAGGTAGGGAGGGAGAGAAGGAGGGAAATATAGACCGCTTGATTTACTTCAATCTTTTGTGTTTCATATATGTTAGCCGGGCGAAATATGGTGCTTATTCATTTGCATTCATGTTTGTTTTATTCTTGTTTTGTTAGTTATGGATGTTGATGTTGTTTTAGCGTATTGATCTGTTATACCTTCTGTGTGCATGTGTTTCAAAAGCGCGAATCTATCTCCTATTTTTCTTGTCCTTATTCCACAGGAGGCGATTTTTTTAATGCGGTAGGATAGCAGCCACTACCTAACTTAATCACTTCTAATAGATGTATAGCACATAGATAACATATTTTTCCATTCAACCCCTGTCCTTCAACCACTGCCCTTTTGAACGTGGCCATGTTCGTTCATGTCCGCTTCGGAGATTCCTGAGAGAGATTGCTTCTAATTGCCGTAGGACTGGCCCTAGACCGACCTTGCTGGCATACGTGGGCTATAGGATTGGTTGCGTTGCCTAAGGGCTTCCCCTTACATGCCTAGCTAGAGCTAGGTAGATGGCGTGTATGGACTGATGGATGTTATATAATATATGCCCTTAAGCAAGACAGAAGGAGGCTAAGGGAAATGAAAAATAAAAATAGGGGGTCTTGTAGATTAATTAAGTCTTAGTGTTTGTCTGTCTGTCTGCCATACCACTTAAGCAAAGGCTTGCTTTTGAGGATGGCTTTATTTATTTATTTGAAAGGTGTTGGATGTTTCCTTTCTTTTTACGTGGTGTTTTGAGTGGAGTGGAGCGGTTGAATTGTGAAGTAGATTATTAGATCCGTTTTATCCAGTCTAAGTTTTATAACCTTTTAAGTGTTTGTTTATATTGAGTATGCTTTTCTTAGTCCCTTGTGGGCCTTCTCAGAAGCAATTTAATTTATTTATCTTAATACCTGCCTGTCAAGCATGATAAATTGGTTAATTCTGGTAGACAGCAGTGGGGTCTTTAGACGCTATTATATTATATTACAGGACTATTGTACTGGTATATTATATTATGAAGAGGAGGAGGCAGGAACTAGGATATTTTTTTGTTTCTCTTTTTTTCGAGAGCAGTGAATGGTCTGTCTCTGGTTTGTTGTCTTTTGTTGGAAATATATATATTCCGACGGTCAACACCACGGAAAAGAAAGATGCTGTACATGTACATACATACATCAGTCTTGCAGAGAGCGAGAATAGTCTTCTTATATACATACATACAAACAAAAGACAGGCACGTTAAGGTCAGGTCTAAAAACCCAACGCATCCACATCCCCCAAAAACGCCCGATTCCCCTCCCCCCTCAGCAGCGCCTCCACATCCACCCGTCCTGCGGTGATATACCGCTCACTCACACCGATATTCACCCTCTTCGCCAGGAGACTCTTCAGCTCCGCCCGCATGGCCGCCAACTCGGCCTTGGTCACGCTGCCGGCCTTCTTCTCGCGCTCGTGCCGGCCCCGGCCGCGCCCCTTGCCCTTGGCGGCTTTGCTCTGCTCCTCGAATTCCTCGCTGTCGTAGTCCACACCGAGATCTTCGGCCGCGGCGCGAAGCCAGTTGTCTTCCGCGGAGAGTTTCTCTTTCGCGATGGTGGCCTCCGTGATGCGTTTCGCGAGTTGGATCCGTGGGCGGACGCGCGAGACGATGCGTCGGTCGAGCTCGAGGGATTCGAGCGCGATGCGTCGGCTGGGGTTGTTCTTGTTGAAGTCGGCGTGGACCTTGGCGCTCAGGCGGGCTACGCCGACGACTTCGTCGGGCGCGCAGATGATCACGCTCTTTCCGGGCGCGCCGGCGCGGGCCGTACGTCCGGAGCGGTGGACGTATGTGTCCGCGGTGCGGGGGACGTGGTAGTGCACGACAAAGTCGATGCCCTTGATGTCGAGACCGCGCGCGGCGACGTCCGTCGCGACGAGGATGGAGCTGGGGTCGGAGGATGGGGAGGAGAAGCGCTCGACGGAGCGGAGACGGGCCTTTTGGGCCATGGAGGAGTGCAGGGCGAGGGCGGGCAGGTTGAGGTTCTGGAGGAGCTGGGTGAGGCGGCGGACGGCGGAGATGGAGTTGGTGAAGACAAGGGTGCGGTGGTTGGGGTGGTAGAGGAGAAGGGTGTAGAGGTAGAGGTCCTATGTCCAGTCAGAACGTGATCTTGTAGATGATATAAGGTAGTGTAGAGATGATGGAAAACTCACCTTCTCCATCGCGGCACATTCCACAAGTCCTTCTTTCAGTCCCTCCGCCATCTGCGAGACGGGGTTTACATCTATGAACTTGGGATGCTCTTCACGGAAGTTCAGCTTCTCGAGGAGATACTCCATGGACTCCTTCTTGTCCAGCAGGTCACCACCAAAGAAGCGTCCCTTGCCTGCCAGCTTCTGCTGCAAGCCTTTATGGAACGTGGCTGAGAAGACCAGCGTCTGTCTCTGCTCCTCGTCCTCCTCATCCTCCTCATCAGACTCCGCCTCGTCTTCCGGAAAGGTACCTTCCTCTACCCGATCGAGCGCGTTCAGGATCTCCTCGACTTCCTTGAAGTGTCCCTCGCTGAGAAGCCGATCCGCTTCATCGACGACGAGGAACTTGATCTGCTTCAGCTTCTTGATCATGCCCGGTCCCGTGCTCATGACCTCCCATACTCGGCCGGGAGTGCCGATCACGATGTCCGCATTGGCCAGCAGGCGCTGCTGCTTCTGTATCGACAGGCCCCCGGTCAGGAGAGCGATGCGTGCATTGGTGTCGGGGGCATGGGTGTTGAGGTCCCCAATATGCTTCGCCAGCTGGTGTGCCAGCTCTCGTGTCGGAGACAATATCAATGCGATGGGGTCGGGGCCCTTCTCATCATCTGACTCGTCCCGGCAGTCCCCTCGTCTTCTCTTATCCAGATAGTGCTCGAGAATAGGGATACCAAACGCCAGCGTCTTTCCGGAACCCGTAGAGGCCTTGCCCACGACATCATGTCCGGCCAGAATCTCCGGTATGCAGGCCTTCTGGACGGGGGTAGGGGTGGTGAATTTCAGCTTGGACAGGCTGGTCTGGATCTCGGGTGACAGGCCCAGAGAATCCCATGCCGACACATCCACACCGTCGTCTTCCTCGTCGTTGAGGGCCGCGAAGGACAGGCTGGGTTGGATGCCGCGGTCCATTTCTTTGCGCTTCTTCTGAGGCTTTTCTTTCTTCTCCTTATTCTCTTTCGGTTTGTTGTTTGCCTCCTTGCTTTCTTTCTGGTTCTCCTTTAGGTCCTTTTTGCCTTCCTTTGACTTTTCCAACTTCTCTGGTACATCCTTCTTCTCCGCTGCCTTCTCAGCTGGCTGGGTATCCTTATCCTCCTCCGGCTCGTCGTCACTAAACCCGGACCACTCGTCATCGTATTCCTTCTCCTCTTCCTCAGCCGGCTTGGTCTTCTTCAGGATCGATTTGACGGGCTTGTTCTTGGCAGCCTGAACCGCAGAAAGTTAGCTATTGATTTAGTTCTTCGTAGAAGAACAATCCGCCATGCCATTCATCCGGTCAAAAGACTCACCTTGAACTTAACCTGTCCCTTCCCATCCTCAGGCCTGACAATATCCACACCCTCAATCTCCTCGAGTCCAAAGAAGCCCTCCGCATCGTCGAGCCGGTCGGGCAGCGAAACGGCCTTCCAGTCGAGCTCGTCGACGCCGACGACAACGCCGTCGTCCGAGTCGTTACCATTGCCCGCGGACTTTTCGACCTTTTGTCTCTTCTTGGACAGAAGACCGAGTCCTTTGGACTCGCGCTGTCGTTTGCTGCCCATAGTTGAAAAAAGTGGGTGAGTGTATGTGAAAAGAGGAGTATGTTGATGTCGCAAGTCGCGCGACTTTGATTTTTTCTCCAAAAACGGGCGGCAGAAAAGTTCCGCCCGCCTTTTCGGCACGATCTTATCAACGCCAATCTCCCCACATCAAAAAAGTTGACCATCCAACCAACCCCTCCATGTCGCAACCACCCTCCACAGGCAAGATCTAACGAACATAAAGCAAAACAGCAAGATGGGCAAATCCTCCAAAGACAAACGCGACGCCTACTACCGGCTGGCCAAGGAACAGAACTGGCGCGCCCGCTCCGCCTTCAAACTCATCCAGATCGACGAGCAGTTCGACCTCTTCGCACATTCCGACCCGGACAGCGTCACCCGCGTCGTGGACCTCTGCGCCGCGCCCGGAAGCTGGAGTCAGGTGCTCAGTCGGGTCTTGATCCGGGGGGAGAGTTTTGGACGGAGGGCGTGGGTGGAGAAGAGGCGGAGAGAAAAGAGGGCGCTGGAGCGGATAGAAAGGAAGGCCGCGGGGGAGGATGTCGCAGAAGAAGAGACAGATGATGGAGAGGAGGAAGAGAGCAAACTGAAACCGCGCAAAAACGTCAAGATCGTCGCCATCGATCTCCAGCCCATGGCGCCCCTCGAGGGCATCACGACCCTCAAAGCGGACATCACGCACCCGTCCACGATCCCGCTCCTCCTGCGCGCTCTGGACCCGGAAGCCTACGACTCTACCTCTACCACCCCCTCCCCGACAGACAAACCCTCCTCCCACCCACACGCACACCCGCATCCAGTCGACCTCGTCCTCTCCGACGGCGCCCCCGACGTCACGGGCCTGCACGACCTCGACATCTACATCCAATCCCAACTCCTCTACTCAGCCCTGAACCTCGCCATCGGCGTGCTCCGCCCGGGCGGAAAATTCGTCGCGAAAGTGTTCAGGGGAAGGGACGTGGATCTGATCTACGCGCAGCTGAGGACGGTGTTTGAGAAGGTGTCCGTGGCGAAGCCGCGGAGTAGTCGGGCGAGTAGTCTCGAGGCGTTTGTCGTTTGTGAGGGGTTTATTCCGCCTGCTAGGGGTGCGGAGGGGGAAGGTGACGCTGTTGAGGCGTTGAAGAATCCGATGTTTGGGGGTGCTGCTGCTCCGACTGTTTCTGCGAGGGGCGGTGGTGCGGAAGGGGTGGTTGAGGTTGAGATCCCCGGCGACGAGGAAGATGAGGACGAGGACACCACCGAACGGACACCGGTCACCACCGAAACTACCACACACGTCTCCCCGAACCATACCACCCAGGTCCGTGTCCTGCACAAGACTACGAACCCCCCAGAAGACCGCTGGATATCCCCCTTCATCGCCTGCGGAGACCTCTCAGCGTGGGACTCCGATGCATCGTACGCCTTACCCCCTGGGCACGTCAGCTTGGATCCCGTGCAGCCGCCCACGGCGCCACCGTACAAGCGGGCGCTGGAGATGAGGAGGGAGAAGGGCGGTGCGTACGGGAAGACGAAGTTGGGGACTGTAGGTAGAGCCTGAGTTGAGTGACCGTCGTTTTGTGTTATATATATATATATATTGTTGGGGTTTTTTTTACGTCGGATTTTCATCTTTGGTTCTTTGTATAGAAGTTATGGTTATGTTGCACCTTGTATATGGAATGACAGTTAGGTAGACTACGGGAGGCTGGGTTGGTTGATCTACTAGACTAGATGATACCCGGGGATTGTACTCGTACAAATAGAAGGCATAGAATAGAAAAGTATATTTGAAGAAATATGTATTTGATTCGTGAAATATCTACTCGAAGGAATTCATATCTATGCATCTCGTCTGATCATCATACTTGTCAAGGGATATCCAGTTTTGAATCAAATCAAAAGATACGCATTGCAAAATAACCAGGCCAACAGCTTAGTAGACCTCAAGGACGTATCTCTCCTCGTCCTTCAGCTTCTCAATCTCCCTGCGCGTGTCGACCTTCTTGCCCGTCTCTTTGGCCTCCGTCGCGATGGCCTCCTCCAACACGGCGGTGACGTCGGGAACGGGCCAGGTGGGACCACACAGGTAGAAGGCACCCTGCTCGCGGATGTACGCCTGGATGATCTCGGGCAGGCTCTCGCGCATGCGGTCCTGGATGTAGATCTTCTGAGGCTGGTCACGGGAAAAGGCACGGCCCAGGAGTGTGATGACACCGGCAGCCTGGTAGGCCTCCCACTCCTCACCGTAGCAGTACTCCTCGCGCTGGTGGCGGGAGCCCATGTACAGCAGGACGGAGCCGACCTCTCTGCCTTGGGCCTTCTCGAGGGCGCGGTGCTGGACGAAGGCGCGGAACGGAGCAAGACCGGTACCCAGACCGGCCATGATGAGCGGCTGGGTGGACTTCGGAGGCAGCTTCATGACACTGGCCTTGACGCTGACAGTGACAGGAGCGCCGGGCTTGAGCTTGTGCAGGTACCGGGTAGCCTGACCGATGCGCCGGCGGCCGCGCGGGTCGGTCCAGTTGACGACGACGATCATCAGGGCCACAGAGTTTGGCGTGACCTTCTGGCACGAGGCGATGGAGTACTCGCGGCGCTTCATCGGGCTCACGATGCGCACAAGATCGTGGAAGCTGGGGTGAGCGGACGGGAACTCGACCAGGATGTCGGCGAAGGTGACGGTCTCGACCTCGGAGCGGTGCTTGAACTCGGCAGCGCCCTCCTGTCCACCCAGGGCGAGAAGCTTCTTCTTCTCCTTCTCGTCCGTGGCGAACTCGGCAAGGGCCTCGTAGAAACGCTTGGGCGGACGACCGAAGATGTCGACGTTCTGGACGAGAGCCTGGTACACGGTGCGGTTCTCCAGGATGCTTGGGTCCTCGCGCGACGGCACCTCCACGATCTCGTCAGGGTTGAGGCCGTAGAACTTGATGAACTCCATGACCTCCTCGCCATCGTTCTCGGCGTGGACACCCAGAGCCTCGCCAATGTCGTAGGTGAGGCCGGAGTCGCCCAGGTCGAACTCGATGTGGAAGATGTTGCGGTCGTAGGTGACAGGGGTGAGACGGCGGTTCTCCTTGACGTGGACCGTGAACGTCTTGGTGCTGAGGTCCGGACGGAGAGCAGAGCGCGTGCCATAAGCCTCCTTGAAGGCCAGACCCTTGGCGGCGGTCTTCCAGTCGCGGAGCAGCGATGGGGGCTCCTGCTCGCTCTTGTCGAACGGCACGAAGCTGTTGGCCGTGATGTCGGCAGGGAGACGGGGTGTCCCAGCGGCTCCCTCAACAGACTTCCACGCCTCGGGCACCTCGATCACACGCAGCATCTTGTCCAGGTCCTTGGTCACGGTCTCGATGGCTGCAGCGTTACCGATGACCTTGGCCAGCTTCTCCGTGCCAATCGTCTCCTGGGCCGGCAGTGCGACACGCAGGAAGGCAGCTTGCAGGACTAATGGCTGCAGCGCAGCGTCTCCCGCAACAGACGGGTCGACAATGTACAGGGAAATGCCGCGCTGGGCCAGGTCCTGACGGAAAGCCGCAGGAAGCTTCTTCTCGAGCTCGTCATCCTTCACGCCAGGTGCGCTGACGATGATCTTTCCGTTGTCCTTGATGGAAGCCAGCACGTCAACGTCACCCAGCAGCTTAACGTTGCCGACGTAGGCGACATCGGCCGCAGTCACGGCATAGGGAGCGTCAAGAGTCTTGGCGCTCTTACGGATGTCGACACGGACCGCACCACCCTGGACGAGGTTGTCATGCGCCGTGCTGATAGTGACATTGCTAGCAGAGTCCTTAGCCAGGGCCTCGCCGAGTTCGCGGGCGGCCTGGGCCGATGCGGTGTCGTCCGTGTCCCAGAAGGTGTACTCCTTGACGACGGCCGGGTCAAGGAGCTGCAGGGGAGCAGGGTCCTGGGCATCCTGAGCGGCCTGGAGGATGGGCTTGTCGGCCACGCGCTGGAAGGCGGCGGCGGTGTTCAGCAGCGTCCAGCGGTGTGAGCGAGCGTACTTGATCTCAAGGCAGCTCGGGGGCTGAGAGCCGGAAAGGACCAGAGCGGCGAGCACGTCGTCGTACAGGGCGGAGTGGACACCCGCCTCCTGCACGGCCAGCTCGTCGCGGACCTGGCCGAGGACGCCAACGGTCTTGACGGTCTGAGGCAGAACGCGGAGGAACTCCTCCTCGACGAAGGGGCGGTATACACGGACGTTGACAACACCAACGCGGGCACCATCCTTGGCCAGGGAGCGGGCGACCTGAGCGGTCAGGGACGCCTCGACGGTACCGAAGGCAACCAGAACGGAGGTAGCCTCGGGGTGACCGTGGTACTCGAAGAGACCGTAGTCGGTGCCCAGCTCACCGTTGAGGGTCTGGAGCAGGCTGAGGACCTTGCCCTGGGCATCGAGGTGACGGCTGCGAGCGTCGGTCAGAGTCTGGCGAACAGCCTCGTAGGTGCGGGCCAGACCAGCCTGGTCGAGGACATCGATGACACGGGTGGTCTCACGGCCAACACGAACGCCGTCGAAGACGTGGATAGACGGCAGGAAAGAGGCCAGCAGGGTGGCAAAGAGAGCCATGTGCTGGGCCTCGTGGGTGGAGGCGCTGGAGACCAGACCCAGGCCGAGCTCCTCGGCGAGGGCCAGGGCGGAAGCATAGTCCGAGACCAGACCGTCGTCACCGGCGTAGTCAAGGGCAGCAACGTGAGCGGCCACAGGGCTGGCAACAGAGTACAGCAGAGACAGCTGCTCTAGGGCCGGGCGCAGATACGGCAGAGTCGCAGAAGAGGCGATGATGCCCTGGGGAACATGGCGCTTGCGCAGGTCGAAGTCGCGCGAGAAGAGGTAGCCGAGGGCGATGTTTCCAGCGCCCTGGCGGGTCTCCATGGGCTGCACCTTGGGAGCCTCGCCATTGGAGTTGGTCTCCTTGGCCTTCGCCCACTCACGAACAGCAGAGTCGAGATCAAAGGTCTCCGGGGAGTAGGAGAAGATCTTGTCGGAGAGGGCGTAGGCGACCTGCTGGATCAGGGTCTGCGCGGTGACATAGGTTGGGCCGCCGAGAGCGGAGAGAGCGGGGGCGGAAGAAGATCCGGCCATCGTGACAGGATGGTCGGAGACCTCTGGGAACCAACGATGGACACAGAGAAGAGGGAGGAGATAGAGAGGAGAGAGAAAGAAAGAGAAGAGGTCAGGACGCGATATGATAAAGATATGGAAAAAAAATAGTCGAGGGGCAGAGCGTCCCAAAGCGGCTAGCGCCGATCACGCAATTGCTTATCGATAGGGACAGGGGAAACGTTGTCCCGCGTACCTGATGACTCAGCAGTCACCTGACCGTCACATGGTGCGGGCAGCCCTAGAGCTCCGTCGACGTGATGACAGAGCGTCATGTCTTGAGCTTCGACTTTTCATACGTGCTGCGCGCTGAACAGGATACCATAAACACGATCGTCATGGCCGCCGTCGCCCTCGTCGGATGCACCGGGATGGTGGTAAGTTCTGGTCTCTTGATTCAGGGACTTGGGTCTGGATCCAGGAAGCTCGACCTGCATCCATGGATTACGAAGCTCCCCTCTCATAGCGGTATCGCTAACCACACTACATAGGGCTCCCACATCCTCACCACCCTGCTCTCCCACCCCAGCGTCTCCCGCCTCGACACCATCTCGCGCCGCACCCCCCCTGCCGCGGCAGCCGCGCCCCAGGCGAAGCTGACGACCTTCGTCGACGGCGACACCTCGCGCTGGACGGGCCAGGTCGCATCCCTGTCCCCACCCCCTTCGGTGTTCATCTCCTCGCTGGGCACGACCCGCGCCGCGGCGGGTGGGCTCGAGAACCAGTACAAGCTCGACCACGACCTGAACCTGGAGCTGGCGCGCGCTGCCCGCGATGCTGGGTCCAAGGTGTACGTGCTCGTGTCGTCGAGTGGAGCCAGCAAGGCGTCGAGGATCCCATACTCGCGCATGAAGGGTGAGCTCGAGGAGGACGTCAAGGAGCTGGGCTTCGAGCGGACGGTCATCCTGCGGCCGGGTCTGATCGCTGGTCAGCGCGAGGAGAGCCGGCCCGTTGAGGCCGTGGCGCGCTTCATCGCCGGCTTCGCGGGTAAGGTGCATAACAGTCTTAAGGATAGTTGGGCCCAGGACTCGGACGTTATTGCAAAGGCAGCCGTCCACGCTGGCCTCAAGGCGCTCGAGGGCGATGTCCCCGCTGGCAGTGAGAAGGTCTGGGTCCTGGGAGGAAGCGACATCATCCGTCTGGGCCGCACGGAGTGGAAAGATCCTGCATGATTTCTTGCGCATTATTTGGTTCTTCCCATTGTTGCTCTCATTTCACGGGTCTGGTGTTATTCTTATGCTCCACATGCAGCGAGTTTGATAGGTATTCATCCATATATACAGTACGGGTAACCAATGTCATGGCAATCCAATCGTCTAAATTTGGCCTCTTTTGAGAGATGCAGAGCCGTCAGAAGACGAACCAACAGAAACTCGACCTTCCAACCGCCGACGACACGATTGTCCCCTCATAGAGAGCCATAGGCAACAAGCTATCGACGCTGCCCTACGTTCACTTCCCTCTTCCTGGGCGATCCCCTAACACTCCGGCCAGATTTGACATTCTGATCCGGGGCTCCCTCCATCGGGTCGCGCGCCTGGCTGACATCCTTGTTCGCCGGACTAACGTCAAGAGGGTTGCTGATCTTGCCTTCCTGTTGGCTCTCCCGGCCCGACGCCTCTGTCTGGCCCTCGGGGGACGTGTTCGAGGGGTCGTACGCCGACGGGTGTCCCGCGACTTCGTCGTCCGTCCCGGACTTGGAGTACTCGGTGCGCTCCGGCCTCAACGTCGACCGGTCCATCGTCTTCTGTTCACCACGGGTGAACAGGCTGGCAGTAGTGGAGAGGGTCCGCATCGTCGTCGTCGTCGTCGTCGTCGTCGTGGAGTGTCCGCCTGCAATGGACGGTGTAGTCAGTCGAGCAGTAGCGTAGATAGCTCGGGTCACTCCGCTGCTCGCCAGGAGAGCCTGGCGGACCGTTGCGATGTGGTTCCACATGATGGAAGATCACAGTGTTTTACTGTCCCGAGGTACTCTGATCGTCTGTCTAAGCAGCTATGGATAGACGTGTACAGACACAACAGGCAGCTGTTTATATATACATGTACAACCTGACGAGCAGAGGGCAAGTCTTCCGGTCAGTTTGCAAAGCGTGGTAATGATGTAGATTTTACTTACCGGGAATCAATTGACAGCTAGAGATACCGGCTGGATATTAGAAAATGGACGAAGGACCGTAGAGCTTCCTTGCTTCGGTGTCTGGTGGTTTACATCCCAAGGTCATGCTGACGTCACTACGAGGATCGTGACCCGCGAAGCCCTAGTTGTATAGTATCACGTGACCGTTATCAGAGAGGGCAGGATCCATGATGGAGTGGGTTCCTCTTCTAGAGCAACTCCTTTCACCAGGAAAAGACTTGCGGTATGGACTGCGGATCCGATAGCCTTTGGAACCTTGCAAATAAAGTCATTAAACTGCGATTAGCGGCTGCTGTCCGACGAACAGGTCAAGCGTAGCTTACCAACGTATCACCCTTGCTGTCACCTCCATCACTGCCAAGGATCGATGATCCGGTTTAAACCACAAATTCACGCCTCAGTACCAGCATATCACGTGTCCTATAGCCCTGGAGGGAGCCTCCACCTCCCTGACCGGGAGAACTACCGTCAACAGACAGTGGGCTATGGTGGCCGGACACCTCCTTCACTGTGAACCCCACGGCGGTGGAAGATCACTGCAAGCCCTGAGACTTGACTGCCACGTCAACGACATTTCCATCGTATACTATTATCGCGGACACAATTGAGGCTCAGGAGTTCTCTCTGCCCGCTTAGGTTCCCGCATCATGCCTTCCCCACGGGACAGTGTTCTCGTGCGATGTGTATAGTTGTCCGGGACTAGGAGGTTGCCTTGTGCATAGCCTCAGCATGGCATGTCTGAGTAATCACGGAATTGAACCATTGCCCCCGGTGCTGCGACTCATCACACTGCACGTTGCTACCGGACCCATCCACTGATAGACACTAGATGGAAGATGGGTGCCGGGATCCTTTCGTGCACATGCTCCCACCATGGCTCTTGGACATAGCAATGGAACCGCTGACACTGTATAGTTAAGGCCGATATAGTCTATGTTGAGTCGAGTACCCTTGAAGCTGCAGGTCGAGAACCGAGACTAAGAAAATACTTCAGCAATATCAGACGATGTGGCACCAATGGGTATGCAACCAAACCAAGCCACGAAACGGACAACACGACATAGAAACGACCAAGGTAAGCGGAAGAAAGACATAGCGAAGTTTAGCTCTGTCACGAGATGAGGGCAAGCTCCAGAAACTGTTTCCAGTCTCTGCAAAGCCTGCTTCGAGCTTTATGCGCTTAAGGCAGGCGGATAAGTGTAGAAATCCCTGTGAGATTAGTGGATTGACAGGGAGCGTCCTTAGCTGCATACTATCTGCAGTAGACTAGGAGAGTTCATTGGGTACATCCACAGCGAAAAAGGAAACATGCACGTCCGTGCAAACCAATCCGGTCCCATAAAAAACTCGGCTGGCAAAGGTACTTCATCTTAAAAATCCCAGACTTGTTGCGCGCATATGCCATTTGCCGCAGGCAGAAGCATGTGGGTGATGCGTGCCGAAGGGCTCCGTTTATTCCTCAATCACGGGAGTAGAGCAGACCCGGCTGGGTGGAGAGCACATGTGGGTCAGGGAATTCAAATTCAACGTTCCAGTACTATGGTTGAAGGTGCTGGAGCACAAAAAAGATGCACAATTTGATTTTGGCCATGATATGCTTCCGGTTACTTCACAGGTAAATTGTAGCGAATTCCTGGTTGGATACTACCCATTTACTGGTCTGTTTACTGCACAGAGCGGTCCGAGGCCCAAACACGAAAAGGCCTATAGTAATGCGGAGCTAGAAACTCGCCAACAGTAACAGGGAAAGCCAGACAACGTGGAGGGGCGGAGAGTCGAGCTGGTAGCTTAGCCACCCGGGGCCGATAGCCTCACCCATATATCCGGTTCGCGGTCCTTGTCACCTTGTCGCCATCCTGCTGAGGAGCCTCGCCAGACAGCTGAGTTGGCAGTCAAACCTGTCGGAGAGCTGCGGCTCATCATCACCACGCGGGAACTCAAACCGGTTAGCCGTCCATGTTGCGGTGAGATAAACAGAGCTCGTACAAGGTCGCAGAAGGAAAAGCAATATACGTTCAGAGAGTCTTGGGAAGGCGGGGGTTCGAGAGTTAGAACAACCCCCCCTCCCCCCTATGATCTTGCAAGGACAAACCGGTGTTCTTCTCTTCATCATCCCACATGGGATGGAAGACGAGATTTCGCCTCAGAACATGCCAGTAAGACGTGAGGAACCGTGATCAAATCCAAACTCCTGGACCAGACGCGGTGCGCCACGTCAGAGAGTCTCCGGATTTTAGCGTAAAATGCATGTGTCCAGCGAGCAGATGTACCGTGTCACAGCTGCTTTTTGTCTTCGCCTTCGATCCGCAGAGGTACGACCTTATCATCCAAAATTAAGACGACAGGGGTGAAGGCAATTAACCCTGCACTTAAGCGGGAGCCTAGGCGGGATTATTGTTGTGCAGGTCTGAAAGATCAGCTGAAGAGGATTGTCCTCGAAAGGAAGTTTGAGTTCGGTGACTCAAGCCCAAGAATAAGATTCCACGAACCGATGGGAAGCTAAGGCATCGAAGAACAATATACGTGACGCGGCTTATCAACGCAGAACATGAATTATTGGTTGAAAGACACAAAACGGGAGTTCGAGTAAATGCGGGGCCGGGGAAGAGCCTGCAGACGAGAACTCTCATGTGCTTCAATGTCGGATTACATGAGACGAACACAAAAAAAAAAAAAACGGAGATAGAGAAAACTGAACCAAAGACAATGTCCGTCTGAAACAACGGATCACGTACACGACTTCGAGTCTTCATAGCACCGTGTCTCACGGTCATCGGCTGCAAGGAGGACCGGTCAAGACCCTGAGATGGAAGCTATGACACAACCATTGACAGCACGTCCAAGTGGAATTGGCCACCACGGAACAGGGGCCGTGGATAGACAGCACAGCACCTACAGGTGGGGCTCCTGCCCAGACTGCAGGGATTAATATCACCCTCATGAGGCAAAGATAATGCGGCTTGCCTTCGACGAGGAACACAAGGTTAACCCCTGAATGGAAGTTGCTTCTGTCGACGGACGAGACACCTGGCACGAATGGAGGGCAACTCGACTATGCAGGAGCATTGATCGCAGGCGTAGCAAAGAGAGGATCCGACTCCCGGGGAGCTCCTCAATCCGGAAGCTAGACAGAGGGGAGGCGCTGCGAAGAGCAAGAGTGCGATGATGCTCCACAGGTCCCATGAACGAGGAAAGCTCCATGGCGTGAGGGATTTTCAAAGATACACAATGGAACGGAAGAGATTTCGATGCCACGACAACCGATGGAAACTGCGCATGCATTCGTGAAGCAACCGGTGGAATCAATACGACCCGTGAGGACGGATGTCGTGGAAGTTTCGCGACTCCACCACCAGAACGATCAATGGTGCCCAACAGGGATTGGTAATGACGCAGAGTAACGATATAGCCATCCAGGATGAGTCCATCACACGCCGGCATGCGTGTCGATCGAGGAGGGGTTTGCGGCCAGCTCTGAGAGTGTAAACACTAGGGAAAAGTGATTTTGAAACATAAATATCGCTTCTTAGTCCTCCACGGTCTCCTATTTCTGTCCGTCAGTTTCAGACACAAGTTTCTTCAGCACACACCACGAATCAGAACTCTTGCTCAGGACGGAGAGCTTCAAGCTTCCTCAAGCTCAACCTCAACCGATCGACATCCTCAATTGGCTTCGTTCAAGCCCAGCCTATCAATCTGCCCTCACACGGCGAGACCAACAAGCTCAGCCAATAGCATCCGAAACAGAAGCTGAAACGCCTAAACTCACATCAGCCACAAGTCCGTTTGATAGAATCCTTCATGAGGTCACGGCTAACAGATCTGATAGGCATGTGCTTCTACAACCAGAAGAGGTTCGCATGCGGAGACTGGAACTGGACCAGTTTTGCCTCCCAGTGCAATTACGAGTATCGCACGGGGGAGACATGCGGCATGAGACTCGTCAACGCAACCGAGTTCACACCCACGCAGTGCCGACTCTGCGAGAAGATCGAGACCAAGTACCGACGCCGCCAAGCGGAGTTAGAGCGATTGGAGCGATGGCAGCGAGAGGGCGGCACCCTCGTAGCGTCCATTGACAGATCACGGCGGATCATCTTGGAGCTCGAGAGGGAGATCTGCCAGCTGCAGAGCGAACGTGAAGACCGGCGGAAGGTGCTGGGTTGAAGGGGTAGTTGCACGAGACACTGGAGTACGCAGTGTCAGCCCACCGCGGATGCGGCTGATTGGCGGATTTTCAAGTCTTTTTTTGTTCTCTTGTTCTATTAAACCAGGGCTCATGTTGGAATTTTCGGGCATCCTGATTCTTTCTGTTTGACTTTCACGTCACGCCGAATGGTCAAGCCTGGCGGACAGCCAGGGGACCGGCGAGACGGTCCAGGATGGAATCTGGGCTAAATTGTTACATGGTGATATTCAGCAAGCAAAATGTACCAATAACATTCTTCTCTTTAACGACTTTCGCGTCGACCATACCCGTAGTTCGGAAAGTTCCACACATAAGCGCCCGTACTGCAGTGAGCGGTTCGCCGCGATAAATATAGGTCATGTAAGGGGGACGCAACTCGTAGCGAGCAGACAACATATCTCCAACAGATATCCCGTCCCAGGTCATAAGATGAGACACGAACACCAGCAGTCGACGTGCTCAACAATGCGGGGGATATCGAGTATGCCGACAGACGACGTTCGAGAAGGCCATCACGTGCGCCGAACCCGAGCGGGCGCTAACTCCGCACGTCTCCAACCCCGGACCGGTCTCACGTGACGTAAGCCATGGCTCTGTTATCCGCCTCTGTGTCGCCTAAGGCAGCGACAGGTGCCAGGCTCGACGCTCCAGGCCTCTGCTCAACGACGTCAGGCGACCTGACCTGTCCTGTCCTGCTCTATCTCATATCCCTCCGAATCGCATTCTGCCTCAGATAGAGGGGGTTTTCTGAAAGTGGATGGGTTGTTCGAATGGAACATTGTCCGCCTGCTGGGCCACGGGACATGTTCTGATGTCGAGCTGTCGATAGTGGTTCAGCGGGGTCCCCATGTCCTTTATATTCTCCTCCGAAGATGGCTGCTCTTCAAGGTACACCAGGACTGAGGCGACCATCGAAGGATGTATATTACGTAGGGCGGCCTAACGGGGGCTTTAACAGCTTTAATACCTACAGGCTGTTGCACAGGGGCGTTCAGAGCAAATCGAGATTCTACATATACGTGGACCCATCCTTCTAAAGGAAGCCGCGAGATATCACCGCCGGATTGGGTGCGAGGGAATGAGAGCAGGCTAGCATACCCGACCGCCCGGTGCTCAGCTCTCCATTGTCGCTTGCCACGTCACTGCCAGACGCCGTCCGCTGCGCTTCGGATGCAACCAAGTCGGGCACCCGCAGCCGTCCTTTCTGACGATGGCAAAGGATCAATTGGATATATCCCAACAGCATCCTCTGTCTATGGAGGGTTGGCGAAGAGTGTATTGTTAGACCGCTAATTGCCACCTCTAGGACCGCAGTATGAAAGACCAGACATTTTGGAACAAGCCTTGCATTAAAGAAGAGTCGTAATCTTCCTTCACACGAGCAACCAAGCGGGAAACATTCTCATCCTTATTTTATCTCTCCCGCCTCCGGCTCCTCGTCCTCCTTGGCCAGGCCGTGTTGCTTCAGCAGGGCCATAATCTCATCCCCACCCCACAAATGGTGGTAAATCTTTCCATCTTTCGTCTTCCCCACTGTTGCAAATTCAACTGCAAAGGATACGAGTCAGCAGGTCTGATATATTGTAATGAAAGCAAGCGTAGAACCACTTACTCTTCTCACTGCTGAGCTTAGTCGAATCCATAGTCTTGCTCAATACCTTCACTGCCAGAGCGCATGCTTCCTTCAGATCGCAGTCCTCCTTGTAATCTTGCTTCAGCAGACTCTGGGCACTCGCATTGTTTGCTCCCACGCTCGTAGCCTTCCATCCACCGTAGTTACCGCTGGGGTTGCTCTGGTACAGCTGGAATTGCCGGTGCGGGTCATACCCCGCATAGATGAACGACACACCGAATGGTCGAAGACCACCGTGCTGGGTGTATCCTTGTTTCAGATCGCACAGGCGGCGGACGAGCTGTTCGCAGGGGATCTCTTCATTGTAGGTCAGGAGGTAGCGCTGGGCCGCTTGACGGGCGTAGTTTATGAGGATGTTCGCGTCTGCGGTCATTCCGGCGACCGCACATATCATGTTGCTGTCATAGAAGGTTAGCAATGTACGTGATACGACTTTCCCCCTTATCGCAAACCGAGCAGCGCATACTCATTCAATATGTAGAGCTTCTCCGCAGACGTATCCTGCTCCAGCAACTTGCTGGTCACCTTCCTCTCAGCAGCGAGGACGATCCCATCTTTCGCCAGAATTCCCAAGGCTGTACCGGCGTGTGAAATTGCCTCTAGAGCATACTCGACCTGATAGAGACGGCCCTCAGGCGAAAAGATCGTTGTCTGTCAGTGAGGTGGCATGGGTTAGCTGGAGCTGTCCGACGACCCAAGGGCACTGGCAGGATGAGGATACCCTTGAATCATATCTTCTCGACATCTTGGTCGGACCTCAGAAAACCAGCGAAACAAGAACAGCGGAATTTTTTTGGTTTGAATTAAGGAGTAATCGAGGGGTGGGAGAGGGGCCGCAGGTCCGGAGCGAACTGAGGGTTGGGCTGATGAGCTTCAAGACGGCCAGGCAACTCGCCCTCGCGCGTCCGGTCCAGCCTAAGCACCCGCCAAGCTCGGACCATGTCAGATCTCCAGCTTCGCCTACCCCATACAAAGCTCTCGTCGATCGATCTTGCATGCGCCTCACAACCACCTCCACGGCTTGAAGCGCTATTCCTTCTTCTCCAGCTTGTGCCGCGACTAGCGACAAGCAATGCTCAAGTCAACCTACACCCCGCCACCCCCATTGCCTCCGGGATGGACGGAACACAGAGCTCCATCAGGTTTGTCTATGCGCGGTCTATCTGCACCCTGTCTTCTTAGCTGACATATTTCCAGGTCATTTATACTACTATAACGCGGAAACTAAACAATCCACATATACCAGACCCGTTGCACAACCGGCCGCCCCTCAACCTCCCCCTCAAACTGTACCAGACCCCGCGCAGAACGTTCCGCTCTATGCACCCGGGACTCTGCCCCCGTTCTCTGCGACCCCGTACGGGCCTGCTGGTTACGGCCCAGCTGGAGCTTTCCCCGGTGTTAGTGACGCCCGTGGAGGTTTCCGCGGCGGAAGAGACCACCATGACCGGAGGCGCCGCGAACCAGAAGACAGGCCAAAGTCGAAGCATCCAATCCCCGGATGTGCGCCATGGGTACTCGTGAAAACAAAGCTTGGTCGACGGTTTGTTCATAATCTGGAGACAAAGGAGAGTTATTGGAAGTTCCCTCAAGACGTGTTGAAGGGTGTGGTGGAGTTTGATCGAATAGAAAGAGAGAAACGGGAAAGAAGAGAACGTGGAGAGGAGAGTGAAGAAAGAGAATTACCAGAAGCAGACAAAAAGGAGCGTGCGGTATCCGCTGCTCCATCACAGCCTGATCATGTAGAAACAGAGGCTGCTCCTGGTGCTGGAGAAGATAGCGATGAATACGAAGAGGTCGAGGTCACAGAAAGTGAGGCGGAAGAAGAGGAACAACCGCTAAAGAAACAGAGAACTGAGGGCGATGAGGCGGACCAACCTATAGAGTTCAATGAGGAGGACATTGAATACCAACTTGCTGCGATGGGCGAAGAATACGGCTTAGATCCGGGAGAGTACGGTGTCCCAGGTGAAGAAGGATGGGAAGAGGGTGCGGAAGGACTTCCGTTGACGGACGAAGATGCCACTGCCCTCTTCCGCGACCTCCTTGATGATTATCAGATCAACCCATATACTACATGGGAAAAGATCATTGAGGAAGGACGCATCATCGACGACAGCAGGTATACGGTGCTACCAAACATGAAGTCCCGTCGCGAAGTCTTTTCGAACTGGAGCCGTGACCGTATTCAGGAGCTGAAGGAAAAGAAGGAGAAGCAAGAAAAGAAGGATCCCCGGATCCGTTACCTCGCCTTTTTACAAGAACACGCCACGCCGAAACTATACTGGGCTGAGTTCAAACGCAAGTTCAGAAAAGAACCCGAGATGAAGGATACCCAGCTCTCAGACAAGGATCGCGAAAAGTACTATCGTGATCATATTGCACGGCTGAAGCTCCCGGAGAGTACTAAGAAATCCGACCTCTCCGCCCTGCTGAAGTCTATTCCACTACATCAACTGAACAGGTCATCGAATATCGAAGCTCTCCCTCCCTCCATTCTTACAGATATCCGTTACATCTCCTTGCCACCCAAAGTGCGTGATCCTCTTATCGAGGCATATATCTCGACTCTGCCCCCTGCACCAGAGCAGGATAATATAACGGCAGAAGAACGTGAAGAGCTTGACAAGAAGAGATTGGAACGCGAGAGGCGCGAGAGAGCGCTAGCAGAGCGTGAAAAACGCGTACAGGAGGAGAAACGGAGACAAAAGAGCGAGCTCATGCGCGGCAAACATTTGCTACGGGAGGGAGAGACAGAGATCGAACAAGCCATGAAGGTCGGCAAGGAAGGCCTACGGAGTTACATGGAGGAGACTGCCGGAATGGCTGAACCGGAGCAAAAGAAGGATTGATGTACATGGCATACCACAGTCGAGCAACGATCTTCGACATGATATGATTGAAGCACGGTATATAGATAGAACTTTTGTGGAATAGCATGTAAAATAATGTTCCAAATTAGGAAAATACAGGCCTACCTATCACATGGCATATCACACGCATGTATGCAACCCAACTCATACACTTCCAATCTCGGATATGGTTGACAGGGTATCAATATTATACACCAAGAGAACTTCTCAAACTCATCATGGACGCATGCATTTATCTGAATCTCCAGTCATCCCAGTCCTCATCTTCCTCCTCACTCTCGCTCTCAGTTCCTCCCGGCTGCTCCGCTGCGGTAGCTTCTGCTTTCTTCCCTTCCTCCTGCGCCTCTGCTGCTTTTCTCCTCCTCAGCTCCTCCCGCTTCTCCTTCAGCCGTCGTACCCGGTCCTCTAGCATCTCCATCTGATCGAACTCCTCCTCGATGAACCGGGCAGCGTCCTCGCGCTCACCCTCGGCCTCAGCCTCACGAGCCTTGGCTAACGATTCCTTTTCACGTCGCTGCTGGGCCTCTAGTTCTGCGGCGGAAACCGGAGCCGCGGAGATCGTTGCAGTGGCCGAAACGGCAGCAGGAGGTTGTGGGACTTTGGTTGGGGCAACGACTTCACGCTCGAAAGCGGCCCATTCGTCCTCGTCGATGGTCTGAGGAGCATCTGCGGGTGCTTGCGCAGGAGGCGGTGCGGGTGCATGAGAGTCGATAATCGGAATTTCTCTTTGATTCTCATCCGCTGCATCTTGCTCTGGAAGTCCTGGGCCGGCCACTTCGTTGGCAAGACGGTCCTCCTCTTGCTGCTCTTCTTCCTGTGCTGCTTGCACGCTGGGAGGCTGTGGCGTCTTCGAGTCCGGGGGCAATGGCCCGGCACTGGGGCTGGTTGGTCTCGATTTCTTGCGCATTATATCATCATTGGTGTCGAGCTTGCGCTTCTTGGTCACTCGAGTGCCGGCGCTTCCTGCTTGTGAGGTTGCTCGGCGAGAGGCCAGCTCGTTTCGGAGCATTGACCGAACATCCGCCATGGTGTAACGGGTTAAGCGAGTAATAGAGGATTCAGCAGCTTAATACAAACAAACCGAAGTGTAATATGAGTATTCCCAAGCGCAGAACAGGTCCTGAGAGCAACCACGGTCGATACATTCCATCAAGGGGTCGCCAGGCCCTGCGCGCGCGTCGCCGCAGCTCGCAACGGCTGACGGCTGCCAAGACTCCCCGCAGAGCCGCGCGTCACGTGAGGCAACGGCTAGCCAACCTCGTCGCGGACGCGGGAATCTCGTCTGCTCAACATCACTTCATCTCTCCTCGTCTACGCTCGACGCCATAATCAACCCTCGAGAGCTCTCTGTTTCCGTCGCGAGACTCTCTCGATCCTCGTGTTCTCTAACCTGCAACCTCTTTCACGCGGTGGCACGTGCGCCGCTCTGCCGTTGTACTTCCCCGCTCGCGCCAAGCTGAAATTTGCGCGACAGGAGAACCTGACACGCTCTCCCTCTGAAGGGCAGTGATCGCGACATATCTCAGACCACACTCGGGTAGCTTGCAGGAAAACGCTGGAGAAGTAATACCTGTGTGGGACGGACGACGTTGCCACTGTCCGCTCTCTTCGAACTCGTGTATTACTAGCTCCCCAATGCCGTAGAGAGACAGTTGTTGTCGTGTCACGCGCACAACCTGCTCACGCCAACTCTCTTACTTTTACACAACGGACCGTAGAATACTGAGTGTTCCCTTCCATATCTACGTCCACCATGACTGGTAAGCTCTAGTATACCCAATCCGGGGCGTCCGCAGAAGCGCGAACAGCTTTGGTGGCGCGCCCCGAGGCGACCTTCACCTTTTACGCGAATGTCATGCTAACCGTGAGACCAGAAGAACCCCGACGCTCTGGACGAGCCACCAAGGGCCAACACAAGAACCTCGACTTGACGCCGGAGATTCCCGTGAAGAAATCGAAGGCGAAAGCGCAGCCCAAGGAGAAGCCTCCGAAGCCTTCCGCAGAACCCACTCCGGCCCCCAGCGAGGAAGATGAAATTATCCGATGCATATGCGGAGAGTATGAAGAAGAGGAAGATGTCGAACGAGACATGATATGCTGTGACAAGTGCTCCGCATGGCAACACAATGACTGCATGGGTCTGACCTTCGCAAAGGGCGAGGAGCCAGCGGAATACTTCTGTGAACAGTGCAAGCCCGAGAATCACAAGGTCCTCCTTGACAAGATTGCTCGTGGCGAGAAGCCATGGGAAGAAGCTGCCAGGAAGAGGCAACAGGAGGCCGAAGAGAAGAAGGCCGCGAGACGGAGGAAGGGGAAGAAAGGAGGCAGGAAGCCAAAAGCAAGTGAAGTCAAACCAGAGACAACCGCGGAGGCTCCTCCAGCGGCTACCGCCACTCCCACTCCGGCTCCTCCTGCTGCTGCCCCTGCTGCTGCTACTCCGGTGCGCGAAGAGAAGAACGGAACAACGCCAGCGAGTGGCCAGAAACGGAAATTCGAAGAGCACCAGGAGGCTGCTCCTCCAGAAACAGTAAGTGACAAGATTCCGCTACATAGTCAGAACCGGTGCGTTGACACACCGATGCAGGGTCCAAAGCCGAAGCAGCAGAAAGTCTCGACTCAGGGCAAACAGGTGACGGATCAAGGTGGGAAGGCACCCGCAGACCAGGCCCAAAAGGCTAGTCCTGTTGGGACTCCCTCTCATCCAGGTTCTGTCGCAGAGAAGGCCACATCAGGGATCGCGGGGACCCCAGAAGAGATTGTGAACCCAGCTCGGAGAAGTTGTGCCAGTGCGCTAGTCAAGCTGTTTGTAGATCAGATTCCTGAGGCTCAGAAGCGAGGCTCCTTCCAGCTGCCCCCTGGAAAGTCCGCAGAAGATGTCGCACGGCCACTCGGTCTCTCTATCGAGTATGCCATGTATCAGAATATATGCGGCGGATCCGGAGAACCTAGTGAGCCCTATAAGTTACAATTACGGACGATCCTGTTCAACGTAAAGAAGAACACTTCTCTGCGGGATCGTCTGCTCGTAGGTAGTCTTACCCCTGATGCCCTCTCGAAGATGAGTACCCAGGATATGGCGAGTGAGGAGCTTCAACAGAAAGATGCCGAAATCAAGAGAGAGGCTGAGAAGCAGCATATCATCGTGCAAGAGCAAGGACCACGGATAAGACGCACTCACAAGGGAGAAGAACTCATTGAAGATGACAACAACAATGTCGCAACAGAATCCATCTTCTCAGCTGCACCCGCTCGCCGGGCAATCGACGCAGATGGAACTCCCTCAGCACCAGGTTCTGTCAGCCCGAAAGTTCAGCATCCTCCCGAATTTCCAGACGCCCAGGGTGCGGCGAGAACTCGTTCCATTGATACGCAGGCTGCGAATAGGGGAGCTGATGGCGCTTGGCCCAGCATACATTCCCCTGACGGCACAAACCACGACAGAGTCTTCCCCGAAGTACCGGCACACCTTCATGAACCTTTTCCCAGTGGAAAAGTCCAGGCGGATGCGGAGATTGATCAGCTTTTGAAGGATGAGGAACCGGACTCGCCGCCATATTCTCCGAAGGACTACCAGGAGGACGGGATTGTTTGGCGCGGAAAGGTCTCCATGAACCCTGTGGCAGAGTTCTCGTCTTCGGCGAAGCATGTCGGAGGCGCGGATCTGAGTGGAAGAATTCCATGGAGCCAGCTTGCTCCATCGACGCTGCTGGTTGATGGGCGGATAGACATCCAGCTTGCCAGCAACTATCTCTGCGGTCTGCGGTTCAGCTCGTCTACAGACGTGACCGTGATCTCGATGGCTGCCCCTGAATCACCAAGGGAGCGTGCTGAGTTCGACAAACTCTTCAACTACTTTGTGGAACGCAAGAGGTATGGTGTTATGGGAAAGCATCCATTGCCGGCAGTCAAGGACACCTATATCGTACCCATCGAAGCTGGATCTACCAAGAAGCCCGAATTCATCGAGCTGCTGGAGAACAACACGCTCGAAGATCGAAACCCGGACCGTATCTTGCTTGTTGTCTTCGTGGTCAAGACAAGTGACTCCTCCAATACTCCTTCGTCGCAGCCTACGCCACATTACCCGGGCCAGGATGCTCCCATGAACACCGCAAGCCCGTTGACAGCTACTTCAGCCACCCCGCAACAATCGCAGTACTTGACCGCTGGCATGAGGCCCGTGTCGCAGATGCCCTCTACTCCATCGTCGTTCGCCGGAACACCTCCTAATCACGCTCCGTATGGCGAGACTGCCCAGCCCCAGCAGCCACAATACCACCAGTATGCACACTACCCGCAATATCAACCTCCGCAACCCCATCAACCACATCTGACAGGTGTTGCCGCCGCAACCCAGATTCTGGGACCACATGTGAAGGCGCCTGCCATTCAAGACTTGCTGCAGAGGGCCCCGAACGCCGATGCCTCCCAGCTGAACGTTGTACGCGATATACTGGCCCAGAACCCAGCCGCGGCCAACGACACCAACTTGCTGATGCAAGCACTGGTCCAGTTCCAAGCCAAGGCGAACAGCCAGCAGCAACATTCCGGATAGACGAGGGTACTCAAACTACGATCCACGTTTTCTAACGTGCTTCTACGCTGTTTATTTACATATTTTCTTCCCTGGTGCTGAGATGACGTCTCTTTTCTCTATTTCAACACTGATATCTTATTTGATCATCTTTCCCCAATGGTTTGCACATTTCTCCCTTACCAGACCCTTCAGGGTGTCTGGCTTCGTCTCTTCTTGCAACTTTTCCTCTTGTCCGTCCCCCGGTTTGAAGAGGCCATCTGCCTATGATAGCGTGGAGCATTGAGTTCTGTGGCGGACCATTCTATTGTCTCTTTTTTCTAGCCGTAACATTCCCCGGGCTCCTTTCCTTCCCCCATAATAGGTAATGGAGATCCAAGTGTTCTAAGCCAATTGTACCGTCATGTACCGCATGTATGTTCTTTTCTTTTTTTTTCTATACCGTCTGACATGACTTATCATGTGGAATTTTATTTCCCGGCATTATCCTTTGTCCTGCTCGTCTGAGAGGCGAGGCCGGGACCGGACCGGACCGTGGGGCAAGGCGAATGGAGTAGTGCTCGTATTTTTGTTTTTATGTTTGTTGGTGTAAATAGCACCGATGGTAGTTTGATTGGTCTGAATGTGTTTGCATGATACGATGGTACTTGGCCTTCAATCCCTGTGATGTGTAGTTGTGATATTGATCACCTTCGTAACTTTCGTAGTGCCTACAAAGTAGCCAGCTTTACATCTTAGGCAGTAGTCAACCATATAGGCCGCCTTCACCCACTGAGCTTGAGAACACAATCAATGGCAGATTGAAATTAGAAAAACAGAAGCATTTATTTTATTATTACCCGAAGATCCTTTTCACACAACGGCCCAGTGAAGGACCACGTAAGTAATCAACAACTACCCTAGATACATACATAGAACGCCTGCGCTATGCAAAGGATTAAGCAGTAAGAGACAATGAGAAAAAAAGAAAAGTACAGAACAAAACATAGGAAAAAAAAATTCACCACCTTCCATAGCCCCCTCCACCACGCTTACTATACCCCCTATGTCCACCACCACCGCCACCTCCACCATACCGCGGCCCTCTCCCTCCACCACCACGTCCACCCCAACCACCACCTTCCTCATCATCATGCCTCGCAGGCGGCGGCCTCCCCTTCAACTCCTCACTCAGCCTCTTATACGTCTTGCGCATGTCCGAGTACCCCATGTGCATCTTTCCGTAGAAGTGGTCCGCCAGCCGCCGGTCGTTGTCGAGCCGGGAAAGGTACGCGCCGCAGACGTCGCAGACCTGCAGCTTCTGGTGGCCCGAGGGACCCGAGGTGTCGGAGAGGGTCTTGAGTTCGCGCTCGCACGTCTCCTTCTGGTGCTTGGCGGTGCGGATCTTGTAGAGCTCGTTCAGGGCGAGGGCGACGGAGCCGGTTTCGCCGAGGACGGAGACCTCGAGGAGGCCGGTGTTGATGGTTTTGGTAAGGTCGGAGATTTGTTTCAGCTTTTGGAGAGTCAGTTACCGTCTGAATCAGGGATCGTTGAGCGAGAATAGTGTCAACTTACCAAGTTATTCGTCTGCCGAATCTCATCCGGCGTCTTCTCCAGCCGTCTCTGCGCGGCGTCGATCCGACGATCACACTCGTCAATGTACTTCTGCATGTCGCGCATGTAGTCATATTCGAACCCCCATTTGGCCTTCTCGCTCGGCGAGGCGGCCTCGTACTCCGCCTTCAGGCCCTCGCTGTGCACCTTGGGACAAGGGCCCAAATCCTGCTTGGTATTCGTGAACTGGTCGTGCGGACACGTGCCGACGAGGTACGAGCGACAGACTTTCGGGTCGGTGATGGAGAGCTGGGCGTTGCGGGAGGCGGCACCAGTTCCCATGAGCTGGTCCGCTGTTGAGAAGTCAGTTTCTCAATTCCAGACGGGGTCGCGGAAAGAGAGAGGAAAAGACGTACCTCCCATAAGCTGCTCCAGCAGCTTTCTCTGTTCGGCCGCCATGCTGATTAGCTTACAGCAGGGCTTGGAGATTCAAATGTCGGTTAGGTAAAGGGAAATTGACCTGGTCGCGAGGTCGACGGGTTGATAGATATCGCGATGCCTTTTTGGATGCGATGGGTCGGTCGGCGCAGCTGTGGCGCTTGTGGCGGCTGCGCTTGCGCCGGCCTATCAGTGCCAACCTTATCATCCTCCTGATTTGTGAAAGCTCTGTAGGTCACGTGATATATACCTATAGTCCTACTGCCGTGGAAGTTGAATGGATCTGCTTCCTGAATTGATACTAGAATATACTTGTATACTTTGAGTTTTGTAGATGATTTTACCTTTATGTAGAGGGCGGTCATAATGTTCTTAATCCCTTGAAGAACCAAACGGGAATATTTTACATATTTTGACAATAGGAAGCTCTTAGAAAAATTTAGTAGTTTTTTTTGTATTCTCGTATTAGCGACTAGAGGAACTACTGATTTTAACAGAAGCGATCTTGAAGGTACTATAACTAATCTACCGAACCTGCCAGAATACACTGAAAAATTATTGTTCTGCAAGATATTCCCGGTTGGTCCTTGAGGGCTATCATGTTAAATTCAAACTATTCGCACAGGCTATGACGATCTAACTGTTGAGCACTTAGCGATACAAGGTATCCTGGCTACTTCCCCTCGTGGTCACTAATTATTTCTCTACCTCCAATACGCAAGCTATTCCCTGTTCGACCCAGCGGAGTCGGCCTTTCCGCACCTCCATGACGATTCGTGGAGCGAGCCCTGGTCATCACTGATTCTCCGGACGGAGAAAGAACCTTCGACCGAGCGAAACGCTTTGAAAAACAGCTTTGGGATCAGAGGCTAAGGAGACAGAGTGTGGCTTTCCTGGATGAGAACCATACAAGTAGCTGGCCTTGGGGTTATGTTATTTACCGCACGGTGTTTACACCCGATTCAGACAGGCAATGGGCATCAGTATTGAAGCAACTGAAGAGTTATGTTTACTGGGCAGTCAACGGGAGCTGCGGGCGCAAGTAGAGAGAAATCCGAACGCTGTGCCACTGGATGAAACGCCAAATCGATTGATCCGTGAAGGGTTCCGGAATGTCATCATGGATGATAAGGAGCCTTTAGACGGCGCTTCGATTGGCCAGGTTTGCGCGCATTCTCGTCAGTGATGAATCGAAAGACTGGTGGCCTTGGTTCAACCTCTACCATAGTACATCAGCGATCTTCTTGAACCACTCTGATTGCTCCCTGGCAGATCCTGTTGACTCCAAGAATTTCCTGCTCCTTTAGCAATTTTCCTAAACACTGAGAATAATCGATACTGATCTGCCCAGCATTACGGAGAACGCGTAGGCGAATATAGTAGCGCTTGTAGTATTGTATATCCGCCTTAACGTGAACCCATCCAAAACTCCGCCGTTCTACAGTAGTAATCGCCAATTTGAAGAGATACCGGGAAGTGTATTGGTGTAGGTCGATAAAGAAAAGCTCAGGTTTTCGTGCCGTTGTACGGTACTTTCTGCTGCTTCGTGACGGGATATTTTATCCTCCTAAATAAGGCATTATGGTCAGCACCAGTGTAATAGAGTTAGTTCTATTATTCTAAACCGGAGAAGGTCTCAGAATTTCTTCTGGAAATCTTTGGCTATAAACCCTTGCTATAAACCCTTGCTAGTGTGGACTTTCTGCTCTCCTCACTCCCAGTATGATTGGGGCCCGGCATGAACCCGGGGTTTCGTTTCCTAGCTCTGCAGCTTACCCCGGCTTCTGCCACGCGGATCGTGCGCCGGCAATATTCTCGATTTTGATTTGATCCTTCCGTTGAATAACCGTTCCCTAGTTGTTTTTCTAGCGAATATTAGGCTTGTGCGGAACGATTAGCCATCTTCCCCGCAACGCCCTCGGAGAGGACTCCGGTCCCCGACACAGCTGTTTTCCTGTAGCTGTCTTGGGTAGGCAGCTGTCGCCGAGTATTGGCTATCTTTTGGTAATAGCCCTCGGCCTTGCAACCTGCCAAAGATCCTTGATTTGCATTTCTGCTTAGGCGCATTACATAACGCGAAGTCAATGATGGCGGAATCATGTATCCGGTGCGCTAACACAGCATTCATTTTAGCGCTCAGACCGTGTTATTCCCTTGGTATTCACCAGAAAGATCCGATTTGGCCACGAGGCACGGAGGCTCTGAGGTCACGCGTTGCAGCAGTCAGATGTAGGGTGTCTAGACTTGATTCAGTATTACGCTTAGAGCTTCCCCATGGGCACCCCCACCTTTGCGGAGCGACATTCTCCGCACTGTACGGTGTGGATTGTTCTAAATAAGAGATAGCATGGCTTCCCCCTATAGATTCTTATTAGCGGCTCTAACCCTTACTCTTGTCTCAATCAACTACCCCCTGATCTGCTGTGTACGAAATATCGAAAGATGGAGACCGGGAAAGTCAATCCTTCATCCGAGAATGACGATGACATACTTAAGAAATATATCACTGAGCTTTCAAGGATTGAAAATGGATCCACGCAGGAGGAAGCAGACGACTCGATTGAGGCCCGAAAGATCATCCGCAAGATCGATTGGCATCTGATTCCTCTGTTAACTCTTCTATATTCTTTAACGTTCCTCGACCGAGTAAATATTGGGAATGCCAGGCTCTGGAATCTGGAGAGAGACCTGAATATGACAGGTTATCAATATAACATCGCTGTCATTGGTAAGCGTGACACGCCTGAATAGTGACGGCCGTTACAATGAACTGAGGCTCACGCTTGCCTTACAGTATTTTATATTCCTGTTATTTTAATGGAGGCACGGCTCCTTTCCGCGTTGCTAACTGGCCTCCGTACCCTTGCTTATCCGGTATCAGATACCCTCAAACATTATCATAAATCGTGTTCAACCACGTTATTGGATTGCCGGTTTGACGTTGAGTTTTGGCTGTGAGATATCCTTCTATCTGAAGCTTTATTA
>NW_027192528.1:4345708-4399339 GCF_041956765.1 Thermoascus crustaceus | reverse complement strand
GTCCCTCTGCTTAAGCTTTGCCCATCTGAAGCTTTGTTGCTATGCGGCACATTCTGACCTGCTACTTTCAGTATCCGTCACATTTGCCGGGTTCTCCAAAAGCTTTGGCGGTCTAATTGCAGCAAGGATATCCATTGGTTTCTTCGAGGCTGGCATGCTTCCCGGCTGTCTGTTCCTAATCGGGTCGTGGTACAGACGCCACGAATTGCTCACTCGCGTGGCCTTCTTCATGACCGCCAACGACATAGCGGGGTCCATTTCTGGACTTCTGGGTGCTGGGTTAGGCTCCATGGATGGAATCGGTGGGTATTCCGGCTGGAGCTGGATATTTTTCATTGAGGGAGCTATAACGGCCTTGGCTGCAGTCATGGCGTTCTTTCTCATACTACCATTTCCTGAGGACTCTGATTTCCTGCCGCCAGAAGAAAAGGCGTGGTTGCTGAGGCGCCTGCACCATGACGATAAAAGAGGCGAGGTAGAGAAGATCACCACTCGGGCAGCTCTGAAAGCGCTTATGGATTGGAAGGTCATATGTGCCAGCATGCTGTTTCTCTCCGTGACAATCACAGGGTACTCGATTACCGTCTTCCAGCCCACTATATTGAGCACCTTCGGCTGGAGTGATCTGAAATCTAACCTTCTCAGCGCTCCGGTTCGTATTGCTGCTGGAATTGTGTCTGTTCTATTTGGCATATGGTCGGATAAAGCCAAGAGACGCGGTCCCTTCTGCCTTTTCGGCTTCGCACTTTCCATCACTGGGAAGTTGTTTGTTATGCTGTTCACCAATGGTAGCTTGCGGTATATGGGCATCTACGTCGCATCAATTGGGACGTATATATGCCAGCCCCTAGTCCTCGCGTGGGGGTGAGTTATCTCCTTTCCATTCACCCATCCATGGATCACTCCTCAGCTTCTTGTTTTGCACATAAATGATACATTTTGTTGCTGACCAGTTTTACCAGTGTAAATCAAGTTGTAGGAAACATCAAGCGCGGAACCCTCTCCAGTTTTGCTGTTTGCATGGGCCAAGTTGGAGGGATCATATCAGCAATCGTCTTTCCAAAGAAAGATAGTCCCCAATACGTACCTGGTCTGAGCACGTGTGTTGCATTTGATGTTATTGGAATAATCTGCGCCCTCAGCTATTGGATCTATGGAGCTTGGGAGAACCGCCAGCGCGATCTCGGAAGGAGAGACTATTTTCGAGCACTGCCAGAAAGTGAGAGGGAGAAATTGGGGGACAGGCATCCGGATTTTAGGTACACGGTTTGATGTGGATAGACTAGTACCTCCGTTTAGACTCTTGTCAGATGATGTCGATGTAAATGTTGTTGAAGTGTATAAGGTAGGAAACTAGAATCCAAAGCAGGGTAATATAATCAAGATGCAGAAGACATTCTTCGAATACTCCCTCATCTGCCAAAATGATATGCCAACGATTAGAGATGGAGAAGCAGCAACAGGACCGCTTCTGGCCAGAGACCACTCCGGGAAAGACCCCGTGACAGACCAGGAAGAACTATATCCCGCGGATACGGGGCTCCTTTATGTTTCTAGGACAGCGCTACCTAGCAACCAGAACTCGGGACGATAATGCAGTGGTATGAGCGCGTGTGCTGTGAGCCACTGACTTTCCCTCACCGGACCCAAAGTCTTGAGTTCAATTCTCGTCTTCAAGGGAGATGCGGCAGTGAGATAATTATGGATACTGCCATCCTCCAATGAATCTTGTGGCTTGAGAATCAGGGAACTAAAACCCTGCCCGCCCAAAGCATAGGCGGGGTTTTCGTAGCACCCCTTAGTATGGGCCCGGTGGGCCGGGGGGTGTGAGCTTTTTGGTACCCTTTTAATATAGTAATGACATTTTTTTGTTCTATGCGCGTGGTGGCGATGGTGACTGTCATGGCACGTGTCCCGCCCCGGATGTACTGGGGTAGGAGGCCCGCCTAGTGAACACAGCTCTCGGAGGACGTAGCATAATCCTAATGCCTCTATTCTGAAGCCATTTGGTTCTTATTATCTTGATTTTATTCCACCCAGAACGTGTATATGTTTATAGAATGATTTATACAATGATATTTGCCTTTGCGTCCCTGGAATAACATGATTGCCATGACTCCTCCTCCCCGATCTCCGCTCCGCCCGCGTTGTCGGGCGTCACTCCACCTTCCTCTTCCCGCTTGTAACCAAAGGATCCTTCATCGTGATCTATCTTTCACTTGGGCTTTTACTATTCCGCGAGGGACCCATGTGCTCAACGTTGCATAATACCATGAGGCTGAATTTGCACATTGTATTGGCCAGTCCGCAATATATAAATTTGGTTTCTGTTCCCCGCTCCGCACTCTCGCTTTAAAATTGACCCAGAGGAAGCAAGTATGCTGTCTATATTTTTTATATGATTCGCTATATCCTTTGTTATGCCTCATAGGATAAAGAAAGATCATGATAGGTTCGATATTGCTTCTATTAGGAGGTAGGTACTTTTAGTTTGGGAACGTCTTCAAGAGCCATCGTCCAACCCACTCTTGTCCATCCCTTCGGTAGATCATATCTCACGTAGCCGTATTTGGACAAATATATTTATGCTAGATTCCATTCGAATGTAGCTATCGACTAATGTGTGGTTGATGGGATAATGTGGGGTAAGCGTTTATATCTACTTACCCCGCTCACGACTAATCTCATGATCGTGACTCCATAAACACTCTTCTATCCCATCTGTACTGGAACTCAGAGCAGATATTAATCATATATCCTGTTTCTGTGTCTTTTGTGTCCAGTAAAGACAAACAAACATGTCTAGTGCGGCAGACAATTCTGAATTCAAGACTATCCGGGTCGTGAAATTGCACCTGACCTTAGGTGCGGAGATCACTGGAGTCGATTTTCTTGAGCCTATTCCAGATGAAATCTTTCAAGAGGTCCTTGCTGTTGTGGCCAAGGTAAGAGGCGCTCTATTCTATATCTATTGCGTTGCGAATATCAACATCACTCTGTTTCTGTCAGCCGAATATTACCGCTATACCCTAGTGGTATACCAAGAGACCTATCAGCCTAGTCAGCACACGCCCATTCGGATCTGCAAAAGGTCATGATCCCTGCAATAAAGGAATCGTACTGTCTATACCCGAGGCTGCCTATTTTCCTTTATTATATCCTTTCATATTTCATGAAAGGTCTCGGGATCATTAAACAAAGTATTCGGAAAGTCTTAACCCCTAAGTCCATGAGAATAAATAGTGGTCAGATAGATAGGTAGATTCGAACAATCAGAGCTTTCATCATCATACCTTCGGATTACGAGGTTCGCGCAGTCTGACAGTTTCTAATACGGCGTGTGCGTCTTTCGTCAGACTGGCCTCGATGACAGAGGGCATGTAGAATTTTCGCGGAAATTTGGAGAGCTGGATGACATAAAGCCGTACGTGACGAAATGTCAGATGGCCCAGTCGATGATTATGTTTTTTCATGATATATGCGTTGACTGCGTAGCGCTTAGATCGCAAGCTTCGCTACGATTACTACGAGCTGTTTGATGCCGGAAACGTCGATGAGAAAGGAAATTTTCTTGACCCGGAAAGTCTAAGAGCCATGTACAACAAGGTTAATACCCGAATTTCGTTCATCACCCTTCGCGGAATGCAAAGATTCACGTTATATAGGGCAACTGTCTCTTCCACAACCCACGACGGGCATCGTATTCAATCCTGAGGGCTGTGGTCCTTCCTCCCCCAGAAGCTGGTGGCAATACCGACTTTGCCGATTCACGGACAGCATTCGCAGATCTGCTGGAGGATCTTCGCCGGGAACTCGTGGAAAAGGACTATGTCGTCGCTCATTCTCTTCACCATTCTCGCAAGACTGCGGCTCCGGATTATTTCAAGCACCTCAATCCGACAGCCTTCAAAATGCATAAGCACCGACTTGTGGAGCTCCATGAGCCCTTTGGACGAATTTCTGTTTATATGGGGGCGCACGCGCATCATATAGATGGCCTGTCGCCCGACAACACAGCAGAGTTGTTGAAGAGGTTGATGGAGCACGCGACTCAGGAGAAGTACATAATTAGTGTCACATGGAAGGATCCTGGAGATATGGTCATGTGGGATAATACTGCTGCCATGCACAGAGCTGGGGTTTTTACAGGGAAGCACCCGAGAGACCTGCGGCGGACAACTGTCCATGACGCCAGCTCGTAGGCATGGGGACTAAACAACCTGGATGATTTTAGACCAGGGTTTACCGTTGACGTGGAGCTAACTAACGCGTTACCAAGAACAGTTGCTGTCTAAAATAATCATCGGATTTCTAAAACGGTCCGAATCTGCTGCAAGTTATTGGTAACCCTACTCTCTCTGATATCTTACGGATACATCATGTCAACTGTCTAGCATTTGTCTATCACAGCAATTAACTCACTTCGTATTATAAAGAACGTATATCGATTCGTCCTAGATCCCCTTGCAACTGGGCCCGGGTCGGTGCTCCTGTATAAGTGCTAACATCGTCTGAATTCTATGCGAAATTATAGATGTACGCTGGATATACGGATCTTAGGCGGCCCCTAATCTATAACATCATGTCTGAGGTCAAGACAGCTGGCAGCTGATTCCTCAAGCCTTATCCTCGAGAACACTATCGCAGAAGAAATTGTTTATGGATAGGTCAACGTCGAGGTCCAGGCCCAGCGATCTGCGTCTCCACGCTAAACCGAATCGGGCGTGTAGCTGTTCCGCCCCGTGTCCGCATGGAGCCCGCGCTGGAGATCGCATGGATCGCCAAACAACAGAGCGGAACTGGAGAGCCAGATCTCCTGCTCTTTGGCGGACAGAATCGTGCTGGGATACTTGCAACCCTGGGACATGCTCCCTTGGCAAGCATGACGGCATGACTCTCATCCTCTCGGTTCTCTACATCCTCCTGGCGTCGCTATGCGCCGTCACCTCCGCGGCGTCAGATTACCATGAGCGGCTTGTTCTCCAACCGTTGCCTTCTTCCTCATTGCTAGCATCGTTCAATTTCAGGAGCAATGCCTCGATTGAGTCGTTCGAGAAGCAACATTTCCGGTACTTTCCTCGTTCGCTAGGTCAGATCCTACAGCACGCGCACACCAAGGAGCTTCATCTCCGCTTCACGACTGGACGATGGGACGCAGAGAGCTGGGGAACGAGACCGTGGAATGGTTCAAAGGAAGGAGGGACGGGAGTGGAGATATGGGCGTGGATCGATGCTCCCTCTGATGATGAGTATGTAGTCCCTTTTACTCGACAAAGGGGCCTAGGGTACTGACTTCTCTTAGAGCGTTCGCAAAGTGGATCACCTTGACGCAGTCGTTGTCCGGCCTCTTTTGCGCATCGCTTAACTTCATTGATTCTACTCGCACAACTCGACCAGTGGTCTCATTTGAGCCCGCCGGCGATCATGCTCCCTCAAGCCAGCTACACCTTCTGCATGGCACACTGCCCGGCGAGGTCGTCTGTACGGAGAACCTCACTCCGTTTTTGAAATTGCTTCCATGTAAGGGAAAGGTGGGAATCTCGAGTCTATTTGATGGACATAAATTGTTTGATGCATCTTGGCAAAGTATGTCAATCGACGTCAGGCCCGTCTGCCCCAAGGGTGAAAACGGATGCTTGGTTGAGATTGAACAGACCATAGATATGGTCCTCGATATTGACAGGGCTAAACGACCACGAGGTATGTCCAATGACGCCATTTAACCTATATTTGCAATAGTTCTAACAATTGATCCCAAGGCAACCCCATTCCGCGACCCGTTCCTTCTGACCAGCTTGCCTGCGATCCTTCCAAGCCATATAACTCGGGAGACACTTGTTATCCGTTGGAGAAGACTTCTGAGAAGGGCTGGAGTTTGACTGAAGTTTTCGGCCGGAGTCTCAAAGGTGCCTGTCCTCTCACGGAAGACCATGGCGAAGGGGCAGAGACCATCTGCCTAAACGTGCCCCATGAAAGAGAGGTGTATGTTACTGCGGGAGCGTTCGAAACCAAGAAGCCAGATGGCTTCTCCCGCTGCTACACCCTCCTGAGCACCAATCCATTTGACCTCACCCTTCCTGAGCAAGAGCTTCAGACGAAAGTGCCGCTGGAGGAGCCCGTGCTGCACGCGGAGAGGACGATCATAGGCCACGGCCAGGAGCGCGGCGGCATGCGAGTCATCCTGACCAATCCGTCAAATACGGACGCTGTGAACTTCATCTACTTCGAGACTCTTCCCTGGTTCATGCGCCCTTACCTCCACACTCTCCAGGCCACCATCGCCGGACACGACGGGATCCAGAGACAGGTTCCGGTCTCCCAGATCATCAAAGACATCTTCTACCGACCGGCAGTCGACAGGGAGCGAGGCACCCAGCTGGAGCTCATCCTGTCCGTCCCTGCCGCTTCGACAGTGACACTGATTTACGACTTCGAAAAGGCTGTCCTGCGATACACGGAGTACCCGCCAGACGCTAATCGCGGGTTCAACGTTGCACCCGCAGTGATCAGGCTTCTGGATAACAGCAACGCCTCGAGCTCGCCGATCTACATCCGCACGACGAGTCTGCTCCTGCCTCTACCGACTCCTGACTTCAGTATGCCATACAACGTCATCATCCTCACGAGCACCGTCATGGCCCTGGCATTCGGTAGCATATTCAACCTGTTGGTCCGTCGTTTTGTTCCCGCGGACCAGGTGGCAGCATTTACCGCTCATACTCTGAAGGCCAGGATCGTCGGCAAAATAGTAGGGATAAAAGACAAGCTGCGCGGGAAGGCGGTGAAAGTGGAGTAACAGACGATACCTTGATACCTATTTGTAGCTTATAAATACCAGCAGTTGCTTGTCTTTTCCTCTTTTGCGATGTATAGTATTAGTTGTAACGCATATGAATTCATTCGGCATTTCTTTTATCTGGTCTTATGATATAACAATGATTATTTATCTATGATCCATCAATCATCAACGATCGATTGCTATCCATCGGCATCTCCAAACTAATGTTATCATCATTAAATCAACTGCATAGAATCATTCTAGGTTGGAATTTTCATCTCATTTACACTCGAAGCTCTCAAACGATTAGATTACTCTCAAACAAGAGCACAATTGTACAGTTATCTTTGTACATGTATGTATGGAGTACCTCGGTAACGTCGCTGCGAGAAAGGTCATTTCGTCATCCTATAGTAAAGAAAAGAAAGCTGTCAGCATCTGTAACACCACAACCACTTCAACTGAGCCAAAAGGAAAAGGGACAAGCGAAAAAAACCCCCTTACAAAAAACCAACGCAAACCGCAAGTGTCATACGACAAAACAAACGCTTAGGCAAGTAGGTAGGAAACTCACTTCCCCCAAATATTCTTCACCTTGAAGTACCCCGTCAACGTCTCCGGACACCCCGGTTTATGTTCCGCGAAGCTATGGTCCTCGGCCTCGCATGTTGGTTCGCCCGTCTCCGTCGTCGGTTTCTCGTAGCCAGCCGCGGCCTCGAATTTCGACTTGTAGTGGCCCCCCGCGGCGGCTTTTTGTTCGCTGAGACCGAGGAAGCTGCCCATCGAGGCGGCAGGGTTGGGCATCTATATCCATAGACCAACATGTCAGTATGAGGGCGGCTGCTATATGCGTAGAGGGACATCACGCACCGGAGTATGTCCCATGCCCTCGGAGCCAATGCTCTCTCCACCGCTGCCGCTGCCACCGCCCTTGGTGAAGCCTTTGTCTCCCCAGCCCGTGCCGCCGCCGATGTTGTTCGCGGGGGTCGGGATGGCGCTGGTGCCGCCGATGTTGGCGGTGATGGGGTGGTTTCCTGCGTCTTTGCCGGAGGTTGAGTTTGCCATTTTCTCTTTCCTTTGATTTCTCGTCTGGGTAGATGTCCCTAGGAGGGTAGTTGGTTGGTTTCCTGGGAGAGGTTACTGTTGTATTTAAATATATGTCAGCCACCTGGTCTGGCGGATAGGAAACAACGTTCAATTATAAGCACGATGCCAAGGGAGAGGTAAAATTAAATCATGGATTCGACTGCAAAGGGAGGTATCTGCTTGAATAGGGTTGTTGTCTGTATTGGTGCAGCAACTATAGGAACGGATATGCCTTACTGTTCGAAATTCGAGGTGCTCAGTTCAATGATACTCACAGGTCAACCGCCTAGACCAGGGCTACTTTTTTGTCTCTTATGTTTTGTCTGCAAGATCATGTTCTTATGTGCCCAACAGGGATTCATGGTATATCGGGACCTTGGCATGGCGTAGCACCATGATCTCATCATGAACGCAACCCTACATCGATTGGCTCACAACGCAAACAAGATGCGCTTAGTCATCCTCAGATCATCATCAACATCAACACCGACAGGAAACAGGATAATTATTTGTAAGGACAATAGACGCGAAGGCACAGCCTCGATCTACTCTTCACATGATTGCTGCCAGAGACCTAATTATATAGCAAATCCCGGTTGAGGAAAGCAATCCATCCCGAAGGACCAGCACGAAACATCCAAAAGAGAAAGAAACCAAAGGCAAAAAAACAAGGGATATCATTCATCGAACAACTAGTGATTCGCTTACACGTAGAAACGGTGTAAAGATGAAAAATAAGAATTTGTGTCCTCGTGCGACTGTCAACATTATTGCGCTTTCCCCTTGCTTGACTCGACCTGCTCCGCCCATGTCCCGCCAGTTGGCGTTAACGGCGACAATGGCGATGGTGCCTTTTCAGCACCTGGTGCAGGAGATTCGCCGGTAGATGTGGTGACAGAAACAGCCGGAGGTCCAGCGATCTGTGACTCCTTCTTCGAGCCCCCAGGGAGAGCCGGGAATTCTTTTTCATCGCCAATTCCTGGAGTGGAGGGAGTTGTCCTCTCTGCTGTCGCAGGGCGGCTGTGATCGCCGTTGGACGAGTGGTCACCTCTACTACCGCGGGGGCCTCCTCGACCGCGTCCACCTCTTCCACCACGGCCTCGTCCTCGATAACCGTTGTGGGATCCGACTTCAACTTCCGCCCCGTTCTCATAGCCGCGTCGGGTGTAGCCCGAGACACCACCATGCATGCCCCTTCGATATTGGCTACCTGGTCCGCGGGGGTTGTAGTCCTCCTCTTGCTTCTCAGCATCCCACTCCCGACCCGTCTGCGCATTCAGCTTTCGCAGTCGATTACGTTCTCTCTCGCCGTCCATGGCACGGCGGTTCAGGTATTCTTGACGTCTCTTTTCCTGCGCAATTCTCTCGCGTTCTTGAAACGATGCTTGGTCAGCCTCAGCGCGAGCATGTGCGGCGGCAATTTTCGCAGCGTTAAGTTTTGCAGCTGCCATGCGCTTAGATAGTTCTTCTTCTGTGAGTTTTGGCTAGGAAGAATGTCAGCATCGATCATCCGGCAAAGAACGGAACCTTTAACATACCTTTTTTATCCCTCCGGTGCCACTCCTGTCTCCCCGGACAGCCTGGACACGTGGAGGTGCATGTCCATTGGAGGCACCTGAAGATTTTGACGGTGATGTTGTAGCTTCGCTACCTGTCTTTCCCTTAGTCTCTTCTGCGGTTTTGTCACCCTGTGATTGCGCAGCATTATCTGCATCTTTATCTGTCACCTCTGTGACATTCTCGCCCTGTTTGCTCTTCAAGTTTGTCTCTGCCCGATTTGGGCCGCGATCATGAGACGCCCTTCCACCACGTCCTCCCCTTCCTCTACCCCTACCCCTCCCCCTCTCACCTCCACGGAACCGCTGTGGAGCATCACCGTCTTCTCTTTGGGTATCATGTTCCACCTTTTCCTGACCACTATCCCGGACATCCTCAAATTGCTGCTGTTGCTGTTCTGCGGGGACAGGTATGATCTCGTCGTCGAATAGGTCATCAACGCCACGAGTTTGCGCAAACTCGTCGATGACCGGCGGTTCAGGATTAGGTCCGTCCATTTTTCAAAATCGGCTCTGACCCCACGTTGTTGATTGGCGCTGAGAGGCAGGCCCTGAACGCGATCGACAGGGAAAATGTTCAGCAACAAGGGTGTTGTAGACTAGTGGGGAGAACAACAGGAATCGCGACAGAGATAGGGACGCGAAGCTATCGCCTTCGTTCGCGGAGCGAGCTGGTTCCACTTTGTGGGGAATCTGGACGTCTTTCGAACCGTGGAGGTACAAACGATCAAGCGGGGCTCAGAGTGCGGAATACTCGATAGATTGAGACTCACGATAAATGCAGAGCGGTCTTGGTGGTGGCAATGTGTACGTCTTATAACTGCTCCCTTAGCGCCAGCATGAAAAAACTAAGAGAGCGACCTATGCAGCGAGCACGTTCTCTGAAGAGACTATCTAGGTACTGCAGATGAGGCAGAGCACATGGCTCGAGTGGCGCACGGCCTGGTGATCAAAGCGCGCCCAGGAGGTCTGAATACTTTTGGGAAGTGCGGCTGGTGTGCACTGGAACTTGAGCCTTTGGTATTCTAGCAACGAAGATAGTCCTTTAGCCAATATTGACGGAATCGCAAAGGAGAGACGTGAGAAAGATCTGTTCTCCTGTTTGTGTGTCTTCAGCGTCTCTCCCCAGGTCGGGGTGGTGGGTCTGGCTCAAGGGGCATTTCTAATTCTGCCATCGGCCACCGCCTCAGTCGATCGCATCCATGCACGACTCCCACGTTGATTCTGTCATGCACGTATGTCTGCTCAGTTCACATTGTGCACAGTGCTTCAATATCCACCCGACCCATCCTTCATCCACAGCTCTTTGGCATCCTCCCTACGATATGGCTACTAACCACTTATCTTAGGTACAGTGCTTGCATGTCTCGGATCAAGTAACTGATAATATTGCTGTTATGGCACTATTAGGAGGAATGGCTCCTGTTTCAAGATTCGATGATTATAACTTCATTGCCGGTCTCTGCTTTTCTAAAAAGAATAAAGCTGAAGAATCCAACATTGCCCTCTCTAACACAGGATCTCTATATTAACAATAGGAAAAGTTCTGGTCATTTTTGTGTCTGGCTAATGAGAAACATTTCCATTCACCTGCCCTTGCATACGGCCTGCTAACAAGAATTTTAGGTGCCTTCTTCAATCCTCATTGCTCTGGCTGGTAAATTCAGGCGATCTCTTAAACACATCCTTCCAACTCTCCTCGCCATCAACCAAAGTCTTAACAGCGCCTAAGATATCAGATTCCGATGATCGCACTTGTTTTGTGCTATCACGATCTCTCAATGTGATTGTACCGTCCTTGACGCTGTCGAAGTCAACGGTGATACCAAGTGTAGACCTCGTGAAACGTATGCTGCAGCGTGGAACGAGGGTACGAAATTTCCGACTTTGCGACGACACCGACATTTTCAAACTCCTCGTCGAGACAGGATATGACTTTGAATCACAGCCTGATATCATAGCTAGATTTCAAGAGCGTGCCATCGCTAGGGGTGATGTGCCTCTGCTAGCATATCTTGTCGACATATACGGTCTGTTGCTACCATTCAGTGAGTTTTCATCACCAGCGTGGGACATAATCGGAGGGGAAAAGAATCAGGTCGAAATTCTCAGATATCTTGTTGAAAAATGCGTATTCAATATTGATACGGTATATCCAAGCTATGCCGGATCGAGCGAGTGGATCAATATTCTGCTACAAGCAGCAAGCCTCGAAAACAATCTGGATATTGTCGAGCTTCTGTTGAAAGAGGGAGCAAGTGCTGACTGCCCTGGACTTCAATAGACAGCATTAATGAGTGTTCTAAGAGCAATGGCTGGCCGTTTCAGAGTTATCGCACGAACTCTCTCAGTAATACAGTTCCTTCTTGATTATGGTGCCGACGTTAATGGATCAAGGATTACAGACAGGGACCCAGATGGTCAGTTCAAGCCACACTTCCAGGCAACACCGTTGCTATATGCAATATATCGCAATGTCCCTGGGTCACTGGATGCAGCTGAGCTCTTAGTCAAGCACGGAGCTGACATCAACCACGTAATAATATCGCCACTGCGTCTCGCCCGAATCCTCGGAAATAGAGAGATAGAGAACCTGTTTATTCAACATGGTGCTGTGGATAATAGTGATCCTTCTTCTACGTTGTGTGACTTTAGACGGGATTTCTTCTGTTATGTTACATTCCAAAGAGAGTTTGTATAGCCTTTCTTCATCCAACATTGTCATGTGATGTCAAGTGGTTTATGGAGACGAGAGACCTCACTGTGTATAACAGATGAAGAGATTAGGAAGAGAAAAGTGAATCAAAGGATCAACCTACAGAGTGCATTTCCTTTTTAATGACAACTCCAATTGTCTATCTTGTCCAGTTTGCTTTGCCAAATTGGCCCGGCTCACCCACCAGCTCACCTGGCTCTCCTACACTTGCCGTAAGGTTGCACGACCAGCTTATTTAAAGGAGCAGTGGATTGAGGACAGAATGACAATTGACCGTACTTGCCATGTGGCTTAAGTCCGTCTGATCAGACTGGAAGCCCTGTTTTTTCCGCACCCTAGGTTGTAGGTGCTAATTTCCAGCTTGGAGCTGGCTTTCAAGAAGGATTTTATGAGTTGATACTGAGTATATTGGTCTTTTGAAACAGAAATTGGTGGGTTGAAATCATTATCTTGACCGGATGAAAGTGCGAATTTAATAGTCCTAGGTCCCATTCATGCGGTATGGCAAGAGAGAGGGGATCTACTCTCTAAGGAAGGCCGCTTGCTCGGTCCCGCTATTGAGAAGTGCTAGATTAAAGGTGCATTCAAGAATTAGAGTGAGTTGAAAGGGGAGTCGGACTAGGGTTACGAGAACCTGCATTATTGCGATCTTGAACTGTCGCGCCATCATTCATGTTCCTAAGGTCCCGTTATAACATAATTTGCAGACGCCCATGCGGAGATTAGAAATATAACTTATTCCATGGAGAACTGTGCATCTACTTAGCTTCAGAAGTTTATTCTATAACAATAAATCGTGTTTCAATCCCAGATTGACCCCCATAAATCTCTGTGTCTCGAAATCGGACTTGAGGAGAATTATTTCTCTGTCTTTGCCAATTTTCTAGTATTATGGACAGGAACCTGTCAGCCGACCCGACGGGAATCTGTACGGGTTATAGAATTCGAAACCTGCTATTCGTTTGAGTCAGCCTCCTCGGCATAACATGACACCGTGTGGGTGTAAAATAAAATGGAAGGGTTGGACAGGAGTTATATTATTTTCGAGAGTCAACTAAAGCAACGACTACTAAACTAAAGCCTCGGCAACACTATCGTCCAGTCGTCATCTTTGCTAGCATCAGAGGGCAACCCCGGCTTTTGCCTCTTCTTGCGGGGAAACATCCGCTGGGGAAACCCAATCAGATCAGCTCGAAAGAAGCCGCTGACCCCACGACATCATCAGCCAGCTTAAGCACTATGGATGGTCAACTCTGCGAACCAAGTCCTCATCCCAGCCCTATCGCCAGAGAATTGAAGAATCATGAGAATAGGAAGAGGATGTAGGAACTGTCGTTATCGTCATACCAAGTGCGTCATTCGCGACGGGGCCCAGGGGTGTACCAGGTGTGTCAAGGTCGGCCGTCAATGCGATTTGGAGCCTCGGTTCAGCTTCAAGAATGTTCATCACATCTATCAGTCGACTGGCGCCGGCCGGTTAAAGTTTGACTTTTCCTGGGATGATCAGCAGGTCTGGGTGAAGGTTTCAGCACCGCGTGAGTATCTCTGTGTTCTTCTTTCTGCTCTCTGTCCGACGACTTTCTGGTTTACAATGTTCTCGTCGACGCATTTACTGATAGAGCTAATTTATAGTCAATTTTGTCCTTGAGAGATGTGACAGCCCTGATGAATGGGAGTCGAATACCATCGCCACGGACAGACAATGGGGCGATCTTAACCCTAGGGACTATGGCTCGGTGAGCGAGAATTCTTCGACCACCGGTGCTTCTATGGCCCCTACTCTGTCCAACAACAATCCATCTACAGTCCCGCATGAAGGACGAGTAGCTATCGAAAGTGACATTGTCCAAAACCATGTCTCTTCACGGGGACTATTGGTGATGACCGTAGGCAATGCATTGTCCTCTCCCATCAATGTAGAGAGGTCTCGAACTTCTCCTTCACTTAACAATTCCGAGGTATATTCGACATCACAATCTGTGAATAGGCGCTCGTCCATCGTCTGGAACGAGCCAGTGGCTGCAAGCAGTCCCAATCTCCCAAGGGGAGTAGACATTTCGCTTCTTTCACAACGGGAAGCGTTTTTGCTTCGCTCCTATATCGGGATATTAGCACCATGGGTGAGTTGCACTATGACCTCAAAACGACAAATGTGACATTTTTGTTTTAAGCTGACCTATTGCAGTGCGATGTATGTGACACGGCCTGCCACTTCGCGACCGAAGTTCCTCGACGTGCTCTTGAGGTCCCGATGGTGCTTTATGCGGTCTTGGCCGCATCTTCACGCCATCAAGCTATTACACTAGGCACAGACGAGGTGGAAGCATCAACCTTCCACGGTCGTTGTCTCGAACTCCTGATTTCGGTACTTTCCGAACCCGAAGAAACTTGGGATGACAACCTCCTGGCTACTGTTGTAATCCTTCGAATTTACGAGGAATTTGACAATAAAAATGATGAGAAATGTCACCTCCTAGGCTCCAACAGACTACTCAACACAGTCTCCAACTTCTCTTCTTCAGGCGGCCTCGCAGAAGCAGCTAGTTGGCAATTCCTCCGACAAGCTATCTACGTCTCTCTAGTGTACCAGGTACCGATAGAGCTAAACCTGGAGAACTACGAGCGGTCGTCGGTTTTTAATCAACTTGATACTGCATCCTACGCGAACGTTATTATCTTTCTATTCGCGAAGGCTCTGCAACTGATCTACCCTCCCCGAGGTGTCCCCGTTGACATTCACGCGTGGGATCTATTGCAAGAGAGTGTTGAGAGATGGCATAACTCGAAACCATCGTCCTTTACGCCATTTCACTACCAAGAATCTAGCGTCGAGGAATCTCGACCCTTTCCAGAGCTCTGGATGATATCTCCCGCTGCAGGTACGGCCCCTACCAGCTCTCACCATCCTCCAGCAAATATTGCTAACTATGGAGTAGTAGTCGCCATGCAGTACTACCATGCAGCAAGAATATTGCTCGCGACGCACAGGCCGCTCCCCCGGTCACCTACGGGGTTTCAAGCCTCGAGACTTATGCGTATCTCAGAGGTGAGAATACATGAGGAATCACTTAATTTGCTCGTAGACATTAAATCTAATCATACACCCCGTAAAAAGAAAGCAATATCTACCCATTTGGCCATAATCGTGGGTCTGGCAGTCTCAAACAGCACTACAGAAAATGCAAACTTTACAGCATGCCATGCTCTTAGTGCCTGTGTGTTCCATCTCCCAACATTATTGAATACCACTCTCTAATTGTTCTCAAACAGATGGCTACTGTCTTCGCAACCCCCACCAACGACAAGGAGCCGTTAGCTTTCTGGAAAAAGTAGAGAGGACAATGGCGTGGCGAACGTCGTGGATTATCGACGTGTTGGAGGAGCAGTGGAAGGAGCTGGATGGACTGAATGCGGATGCATATTTGATTGTGAGCATGTAAGAAGTATGCTATCGACCTAATAGACTGTGCACTTCTCATGCTAGATTGGACATTTTACCAGTCCGTCAATTCACCATTGTTGGATTACACGTTTACGTCAGCTCATAATACTATTCTACATGATGCGTTGTCGTATATATATATATATATATATATATATCGCGACGGAGTCATACCTCTAGACACGTAAATTGTCCCGAGAGTCACGCTTTACCTACCTCTTCCAAGCTCCTCTCCTCCCTCATCCTCCTCTGCATCATCTTCGCATACCGCACCCCAAACCCATGATCATACACCTCCCTGACCGCTTCCAGTGGCATGTTATGGACCTCAGCATAGCAAAAGATCACAAACACCCACCCAATAAAACATATACCAGCATAGAACCCGAACGCCCCAGAAGGAGTTATCCCCTTCATCATGGAAAGGAATGTGGACGAGATAATGATGTTACAGCCCCAGCAGGTGACGGTGTTCATCATGGTCCCCAGCGCGCGGACCTCGAGCGGTAGGAATTCTGTTCCGACCCAGGCCGTGGGCGCGACCCCTGCAGCGTAGAAGGCGATATAGAAAATGATCGTGACGAGGAGGAGGATACCGGCCCAGTTGATCTCTCGCGTCTGGACGGCGAGGTCGTGGCTGATGGGGATCCAGTGGAAGGCCATGGCGGCGATGACGAGAGACAAGGACTGCATTGTCATTAGCAGGGACGATGTCTAATATTTACGGAAATTTGTCAAGGATACCATTCCAATAATGGTGACTAGAAGGACTATTCTTCGTCCGAATCGATCAATGACGGCGAAGTTGACGAATCCGAAGAGGAAGTTGGTCCCTCCTACGACGATCGAAACCACCACAGGCTTGTTGAAGCCGACCATGGAGAACAGGGTTGAGGAATAGTACATGAGCGTATTGAAGCCACCTAGCTGGGAGACTGCGCAGTGCTCTATCAGTCCAGTCCCTAAAAGGCCGCAACGGATGAAGAGAACTCACTAGCCATGACCGCACATGCCGTAACAAGAGCACGCAGATTCGCAGGCACAATGAAGAGCTGCTTAAACTGCCAGGAGAGACACTTGTTCGAAATGCCGGTAGTCGTCTCCTCGATTGACCTTTGGATGAGTTTCACCTTGGAAGAGATCTGCTCCGAGCTCGCATGTGGGAATATCCTCCTCAACACCTTCTTGGCGTCATCGATCCTGTTGTGAGATATTAACTGGCGCGGCGACTCGGGACACAAGGGCAGCGTAACGCTGAGGATAATGGCAGGGACAGCTCCCAGACCAACCATGTATCTCCATCCATGGTTGACGCCCGTGAAACCGGCCCCTAGGGCATAGGAGACTAGCTGCCCTCCAGCAACGCAGAGGTTATCAAACACGATGAGTCGTCCCCGCGAACGCGCTGGAGCCATCTCGCCAATATACAAGGGGATAATCATGGCCGCGCTTCCAACACCCAGACCTACCACAAATCGACCCACGGTCATCTGGGCGAGAGAATACGCCAATGCCTGGACAACCGCTCCAGCAATGAACAGCACGCATCCAAAGTAGACGCCAAATTTACGTCCGTATTTATCGGACATCAGACCCGCGATGACAGCTCCAATAAGTGCCCCTCCGGAGGTAATCGAGGTGATCAGTTCCTGCTCGCTCGAAGAGAGGGCTTCACCGAGATCTGTTCCCAGATTGACCAGGACAGCGGAGATGACGCCGGTGTCGTAGCCTCAAGGACTCACATTAGATACCTATGATATAGAGACAGATACAATAACGGATGATATTATGTCCACGTACCGAATAAGAAACCGCCCATTGACACGGTACATGCTATGAGCCAGACTGTTTTCCCACTCTCCGTGGTCTCGATCGAGTCGTCGATGTCATGGTCCTGCGTCTCTAGTTCGCTGTGATACGCGGCGCCCTTGTCATCCTCGAAGGATACCTTTGAGGACTTTGAACTGGAATTGGAATTGGGATCTTTGGTGGCCATATTTTCACGTATATACAGACTCAACAAGGGACAGTGCGGTGGCTTGATGGGATTCAATGCAAGAATACGATATCAAACCAACACAGATCAGGATACCTTGATAGTTTTGGGAGTACGAACATTGGGAACCAGACCGATTTCCAATGAAATATGTCTCTAATTTAATACAAAAGTCCGGGGATAGTAATCCGGCTAGACAAAAAGAACTGTCGTCATCCGAATGCCCCGAACGGAGTATATCTCACGAGGAGAATCTTGGCACGCGGGGTCCCCAGGTTTTTCTCCGGGTTTCGCTTTTTTTCCCACATCGTGGAGTACGGGGTAGCTGCTCCGTAAGTTGTTGATTGTCATGGTTTTCATGTTGCGCTGCTTTTGCTTCCAGGATAGCGGGGAAAACTTCCACTTCCAGAGTGCGTCGCCCAAGACGGTAATTAACGATTCTATCCTAAAAGTATGTAATCGAATCTTATTGGACTAGCCGAGAGGAGACGCGGCACAGCATCCATCTCGGGCAGTTCCGAAGTTTGTCTAACGTGAGTTAAAATCGATGCTTATGCTGGAAACCCGGCTATAGGTGACACTCACGGGGTTCTTTTCATTCCACAGTCATCGGTCCTACTATTCGATATCGCAGCCCGACGTTGAGATCCAATCCGATAAAGTCAATAGCCGACGACGAAGACCGAGCGAGGTCTTTTTTCAGTACCTATCTACGTTCCAACTTCTCCTTATTGGTGAGATCCCTCTAGACACACGTAACCAATGCAGCCCACCATGCGTATCTGAAGGTTATACAATATCATCGCGAAGATGCTTTCCAATTGGAAGATTCTGGCACTGTCCGCCAGGGAATTTCGACGAACTTCCCGTCCTCGGCTTCTCATGTCTATATCTGTTGAGCCCGCCCCGGACTCCAGATCGGGAAGCTTTCCCCGCACCCCGTGGGGATGGACCCCGCAAAGAACGCAGGCGAGTTCAGATAGCTTCGTTGATAGTCATACCTTGAATCATGCAGCGTTGTCTGCTTGTATAGCAAAAAAGGTATATGTCGCCAATGGATAACGGTTTGCACTCTCGTTCAACATGTGATGCATACCTACTCACTGCAGTCGAGTGCTGTGTATGTTGGTTTGTGGAAGGCCATGCAGGGGCCATGTCTCCACTGGAACACATGCCGTTTTAGATGTTTCTGGCAACTTTAAATGGCTTTTGATATCTGGAACATGTCTTGCAAAATTTACACATGGTATATCGCAGACGGACTTTATATTTTTTAACTATCAAAGTGGATTTGCAACGTCTCAACTTCGACTTTGGTTCAACTTGGAATATACCCTGGGGAAGTTGTCACTTATACTATTTACAGGAAATATCTGAAGCCATGATGCCTTCCGTTACTGCCATCCCTTATGCGATACTGCTTCTTGTCTTCCTCTTTTTCTATTTTATCGTTTATCCATTTGTGGAGTATATCAGAGACCCGAAAGGTATAGGGAAGAATATCCATGCACTACCTTCTCTCGTAGTCTGCTTAAATCTGGTACCAGCTAACCAAGTCAGGTCTCCGCAAGTTCCCTAACATGTCCCTCTGCTCAGGCATGTCCTATATTCCGTATATGATCTTTGCACACGGAGGGTTCAGGTCCATGAAGCTGGCAGAGCTACACAAGAAATATCCGATCCTTCTAACCGGACCCAATACCCTATCTTTCGGGGATGCCAGAGCCATCAAGGATATCTATGGTCACAACACCAAGTGCACGAAGGATAGCTCTTACCTCGTGACGGCCGGAACGCACTTTCATCTCGCCGACGTGATAGATAAACCGGAGCATGCGCGGAAACGCAAGGTCCTCTCGTCCGCTTACGCGTTAAAGAACCTTGAGACGTGGGAATACAAAGTCGCAGACAAGACGGAGAGACTCATCAGACACATCGACCAAGTCTGCACGGAACCTCTCGCGCCAGGCATGGCCAGACCGGACCCCAAAGATCTGACCCTCGATTACCGAGCGTGGACAAATCTCTTCACACTCGACGCTATCGCGGATATCGGGCTGTCCGAGCGGTTAGGCTTCCTCGACACGGGAAACGACCGCTGTATCGCGCAGAACAAAGATGGGACTACATACGAAGTCAACCTCCGAGAAGCTCTATATCCCACCGCACGCAAGCAGTCCTTAATCCTATGGAATTACGACTGGTACCCAATTGTAAACAAGCTGGTCAACATCATCCCCTTCTATGGCCGGATGCAAAAGTCCTCTGACAACTGGGACGCGATCGTCTGGCGACGGGCAACTGAACGTCTCAAGCGCTACGAAGCCGGTGAGAAACTGGACGATTTCTTCCAGGCCCTGATGGAAGACAAGGACGGGAACCCAAATAACCTTGAGTGGGGAGAGATCGTGGCAGAGGTCAACATCATGATGAACGCGGGGAGCGTGACGACCGCAATCGCCATGACCAATGTGCTGTACCAGCTGTTGAAGAACCCAGAGTGTCTCCGCAAGCTGCGCCAGGAGGTGGACGCCGTCTTGGAACCGGATGAGATCGTCGCACCTTACGACAAGGTCAAGCACTTGCCCTATCTCCGCGCGTGTCTAGACGAATCCCTTCGATTGTTCCCACCCACGTCGCACGGTCTGCCACGGGAGGTACCTCCTGAAGGAATGTACATTATGAATGAATTCATCCCCGGAGGAACCTCCGTCAGCATGTCCGCACTGGTCGCGCATCGCGATGAAAAGGTCTTCCCACAGGCCGACAAATACATCCCCGAGCGGTGGCTCGGAGAAGAAGGCAAGGCACTACAGCCATACTTTATCGCATTCTCCGCTGGCGCGAGGGGGTGCATTGGTCGCAATATTTCCTATCTGGAACAGACTGTCCTGTTGGCTTCTGTTGTCCATCGGTATGAGTTTGCGCTGCCGCATCCAGGCTGGCAGCTCAAGCGTCTCGAAACTATGAATCTGGTTCTGGGAAAGATGCCTGTTAAGGTTTGGAGGCGGCAGTTGGAAGAATTGTAGCATTGGATGTGTTTTATATAGTTATTATATTCGGGTTGTTTATAAAATTTTATTAATCAGTTTCAATCTATATCATTCCGAGAGTAAGACCACTGTCTAAAGTTTAATATAATAAGGATATCTCAAAGAGGTCACTGGCAGTTTCTCTTCCCAAAATAGTTCATGTCCGTGAAACAGTTTGCAACTACGACAATCCCATCAGGTTTTGGTTGTAGGAATAATCAGCTTCAATCATAACCAAAGTACATCAAGCAAGTTCCCAATCAATAAGAATGATTGAAAAACACTTCCACGCTGCATACTACCTGCATTCAATCTATGAACAGTACTACCTAGTAGTTTGATTCCGCAGGTAGGCTAGATCTTTGACCGCAAACAGCGGAAAGTATCCCCACATTCCAACACAATATGTGCGGGGGACTCAGTTTAATTTCCGTTCCCGCGGCCGGGGTGACTTTCCTGAAGTGAATCATCTTCAAAGGGAAGGTTCTCCCTATGTGCGTATCCGTGCAGTGCAGGCTTCCAATCGTCTACCCCAGTCTTATTGGTCATGATGCTTTTTAACGGCTACTTCAACTTGTCAGCCTTTCTTCAATTCATGCTGTGCCGAACGTGCCCTTTGTGTCATGAACGAGGATAAAACCTGTTCTGGAAATTGAGCCATCTCTTTAGAAACGGGAAATCTTTCCTGAAAAGTCATCTATGGGCAAATACATGCATGCAAGAGGTTCCATCTCGACACATTGGGGAAGGTCTAGGAAACTCCATCTCCAATGCAACTCTCTTTAACTCGACTTTGGGACGTCTGGGCAAGTCGGACATTGATTAAGCCAACAGATCCGGTTGAATAGGTTCGGCTTCTGATATAGGTTTGATATCGGCAAGTCGGACTTTTCTAACTTCCCTTAGAATGCGAGGAGGACGTGGATCTAGTGATGGAAGGCTCTGCATAGCTTCTCGTCCAGCTTTGTGTGAGCTACCAGCATTCATGGCTTTTGCTCGGTGGCTTGACTTCTGGTACTTCATAAGTTCCTTAGATATCTTATTCCTGGACCCTTTCATTTTGTTTTATTTTCCCGCTATATCTCTTCCAAAACACTTGTAGACAGACTCGATCTTCATGTCATCATGGAATATTTCCCTCTGTTGATCCTACCCTCTCCAGACATACTCCGGAAACTCACCAGAATCGTTCAACCCGCAAGCCCCGCAGATGCAGCTGCTCTGGTTGTGTTTATACTTACTGTCGGAAGCTACCTTTCTCGAGGGATTACCTGGGACAAACCCGATCCATATCGTCATCTATGGTACGAACGACCGCAGCTGAAAGATGGAGCCATTGCAAAGGCAAGGAGAGAGACCAGAAATATCGCCCAAAAGCTCGAAGAGTCTGGCAAAGACATCGTCATATTCTGGGGCTCCCAGTCCGGCACCGCTGAAGGCTTTGCCAACAGGCTGGCTAGAGAATGCTACTTGCGTTTTGCTCAGGAGGTGTTAACCGCTGATCTCTCAGATTATGACCCACAATCGATTGCGCTCATCCCTGTGTCCAAATTAGCTATATTCATACTTTCGACCTACGGTGAGGGAGATCCTAGTGACAATACGGCCAGCTTCTGTAACTGGATCGAGAAATCGGAGGATGTTTCGTTGGCAAATCTCAGATATGTCGCGTTCGGTCTGGGGAACAGCAACTACAAGTACTACAATCGAGTCGTCGACGTTGTCGTCGAAGCCATTGGCAGATTGGGTGCTACAGCTTTCATGCCTGTTGGCAAGGCCAATGATGCAGAAGGCGGCACGGAAGAAGATTTCATAGCTTGGAAGGATGATCTCTTTACCACCTTCAGGACAAAACTCGGCTTCCAGGAACGTGAGGTCACCTATACGCCCACACTATATGTCCAGGAAGATGAGTCGTTGCAACCGATCGATCTCTATAACGGAAAGCCGTTTCCCCAAGGAGATAACTCCAGAAAGGCTGCCAAATGCTCTCCTATCAAGGCCTTAAGAATCTACAATTCAGAGGAGCTGTTCAATACCCAAGATAGATATTGTCTGCATATGGAGTTCGACTTGAGCGATCATCCAGAGCTTACCTACAAAACTGGTGATCATCTTGCAATTTGGCCCGGAAATCCTGATGCGGAGGTTGAACGCTTGCTCCAGGTTCTCGGTCTTTCCTCTCGTCGCAATACGCCTATTTGCATCAAGTCACTTGATTCCATCATCAAGGTTAAAGTTCCATCTCCAACGACCATAGACGCTGCCTTTCGCTATTATCTTGAAATATGTGCCCCTGTTAACCGAGACAGCATTGTGGAACTTGCACAGTTTGCTCCAACACCAGACGCAAAGTCGTATCTCCTGAGGCTAGGTCAGGACAAGGCGTTCCACGCAGACTTTATCAACCGTACTCGGCTGAATATGGGTCGTCTCTTACAGCTTGCATGTCCATCAGGAACATGGACTGCACTGCCTCTTTCCTGCATTCTGGAAATCGTTCCACGCATGCAACCACGCTACTACTCCATCTCTTCTAGCAGCACAGTCTCTCCACGCAAACCATCCATCACCGTGGCTGTTTCACCAACGCCACTCCCCAAAAATCCACCAGAGCTGATACACGGCGTCACGTCGAACTACCTCCTCACCGTCTCACGATCTCTCCAACGTGCAACCCACCCCCACGGCATTACCTACCGCATTGCAGGCCCCTCAGGTGTCCTGCAGGACGGAAAAGTGTTTGCGTACATACGCAGGAGCAAGTTCAAACTGCCAAAGATGAGCACATGTCCGCTTATCATGGTGGCTGCAGGCACGGGGCTGGCTCCCTTCCGCGCGTTCATTACCGAGCGTAACAAGCTCCATTCAATTGGGAAACCCGTGGGAGAAATGATCTTATTTTTCGGCTGCCGCAGAGCTGATGAAGACTTCATCTATCGTTCTGAGCTCGAAGACCTGGAAGCGACGCTTGGAGGCCGCATACGTATCGTGACGGCCTTTTCCCGACAGGACGGTCAGCCAAAGCGGTACGTACAGGATATGGTTTCCGAATTAGCGCACGACGTGAACAGACTTATCGATGAGGGTGCGAATGTGTATATCTGTGGTAGAGCTGCCATGGCTCGGGAGGTGGAAAAAGCGGTCGGCCAGAGTATTAAGAATGTGAAGGGTTGGACGGAGGTTGAGTTGAGTGAATGGAGCAACGCTGCTAAGAGGACGAATAAGTGGCAGGAGGATGTGTGGGGCTGAGATGTGCGAGACGGGATCATGAGTAGGTATTGAAAGATAAATATGTCTAGCGTTTGATAATTTGGCAAGAACAAGATATGAAATAAGTAGAGTAGACTGGCCCTTTGCTTCAGGAAACCGACTTGAAGTTATTTGATCCTAGTATTTTGGTTAATGACTTCTTATATCACATTTATTTTCGGTCCTTTTCTTATCAATTCATACGTTGGAATAGCTATCCTGGGAGAATTGGAAGAAGCTAGAATTGAGACCATGATGTACACAGCAGACAAGGCTAAATAATTAGGAGCAAATTCCTTATCTTAACTGTTGGTGTTTCCTGTCATTTCCCATGTTCGGCGTAGTACTCGGTAGCACCTCAGATATTTTCAAGTTTGAAATTCCTTCAGACGTTCCAGTGGGCATTCTGTAATTCAGACCGCCTCTCCCTCACAGCTAATTTATACTAGGAGTGTAGAGGATATTAAGGGTCTAAGGTCTCTACATTTATATAAAATTTCTTAGACAAACTACACACATACTGACGCCCCTCTGAATGTCAGATATATAATAGCTACCATCCACAGACAGGCTCGACTGATCGGGAACTACAATCCATGAAGTACCAAGAAATCATGAATTTTCAACTACCAACTCCTATTTCCAAGGTTTACTTGAAGATAGAATCTCAGCTGAACATGCCGGATACCTGAGACTTTTGTCAATATCTACATGACTGTCGACCGGAGCTGTTAGACTATAATTTCTTGTACAGAGCACGTACCTCCTTCGAAAACTGTACGGCATGAAAATCCTGCCATGTGTCAGGAACTGGGATAAATATAGATTTTAGTATAGGACTAGGACAGTGCGACCCGTACCCTCATACTAACTGCAATCTAGGAAGAAGCGCAATGGACTAGTCTTGGGGGCCAAAGGGGCCAAAGCAAGCATGTCCGCAGGGGTGAAGGGTGCAGCTGATCTCAGCCGACGGACACCTACATCTGCGATAAGATATACTTGAATTTTTGTCCCCACGGCCAGGGAAAACATCAGCAAAGTCAAAATCTATGCGATATGCCATGGCATTCCTTATCTGCATACTATCTGTTCTGTTGTCGCCGGTATAGCGACTCTTTTCGCCCATCTCTCCTTCCGCACTTAGCTATGTGCATTAATGCCCGATAGTTGTCGGAGAACAAAGAACGCTCTTTTATGCATCCTGCCCCGGGCAAAAACCCATGGGTTATGGCCTGTAATAGTCGACACAGCAATTGACGTTTGCACGTGTGCATGCATATATGCAGCTTACTGTGCACAGCAGAAACCCCACGCAATTGGTTGATATGCAGAAAAAGTTACATAGAGAGAAGTATACGTGGATTTTATTTTTGGTATTTGAGCATCGATACTTGAAGGCTTCTAGCTTTCGGTATCTGAGAATCTAATTTTATATTTGGAGATGAGGCACTATTTAACACCATATAGCTTCATAGGCATTCAACACCTAGAAGTCGCTATTTATAATACTGTCTGCATTCACAGAAATCTTTGGTAATGACTTAAGAGTTGCAGAACACGACAGATTACGGCATGTTGGTTGAAGGCACCCCTACACTTGGCGCTTGGGCTTCCAGAAAGGGGTTATCGCATCAAGTAAGTGCCAGGACCAAAAAGCAACGAACAGCTAGTCAACAAGAAGCATTCCAAATGTCCGATGGTCAAGGCCTCACTGCTCTCACAGCTAGCTCCTCTAGTTCAGTGCCGTAGACTCTGAAATTGCGGGGCAAGTGGTCGTACAGTCTCAGGTATTAATTGGAAACATTCTCAGAGCTGAAAAACGCAGGATGGCGGGCGTAGCAGAAGAGCAAGGATTCCCAGTCGTCCATGTAACGCTTGCAACGGTTATGTCACATCGTGATATGCGCCCACAGACTGTGAATTTGCGCGCTGACAGCTGATGGTTTACGCTTGCTGTCAAAAACTGGGTATGTCCTCTTTCCATTGCATCCCTTTAGTTCCATCTTTCCAGAGGTCTTTCTTCGTAGCAATGGCTTACGTTAAACAAGGCAGTGTACTCGCCGTTGGAATCCTGTTTATCACACTCGGCATTTTAGCAGTCATTGCCCGCTTTGGGGTACGATGGAAGCAAAAACAGGGATTATGGGTTGACGATTGGCTTTGCCTTCCAGCTCTGGTGAGTTCGAGTCGCTCGCCTCCATGACAATGATGACTGATTGCTGGTACGCGTTCATGTAGACCCTCGTTGTCGGTGATGGCATTATCATGATCATAGGCAGGTGTCTATTTCCTATCATTCGAGGTACAGGACAACATCTAAGCAATATACTGTATCTAGGATCTGCTACACATACCATCGGAGCCCATTCATCCGTATTGAGTCCGGATTTATTCTGGTACAATGGCTGGGACCAGAGACTGTTGGAGAGAGTATGGCAAAATACCTATCTCCCTGTCAATCCCTGGAGGTATTCTGCTGTTGTGTCTTTACTAATGCTCCGTTGCAGCTTCATTTCCCTTTCCTCGTTATGCAGGTCGCGGCACTTGCGACCATAAAGCTCTCCATTTTGTTCCTGTACCGACGCATTTTTATTGGAAAGGTGTTCAACATCATATCTTGGATCCTCATATGCCTTGTTTCAGCATGGGGTTTTGCTTTCTTTCTAATACCGTTCGCATGGTGCGGCAGCAACTTCGGGGCAAATTTCCAAAGACTTGCAGATTTCCGGATCGGTTGCGTAGATACCTTCAAGGTCTTAATTGCACTTTCTGCGTCTGACGTTGCCGTCGATCTCGCAATACTGATAGTCCCAATACCGCTGGTGGGTAAAACATCCCCCTGGATCTATTTTTCGAAGTATTCACTACAGCTCACGAAACAAGGTTTTTGGATTGCATATGCTATTGCGACGCAAAATTGCAACATTAGCCATTCTCCTGGTGGGAACGCTGTTAGTTGATAATGCTGGAGACAGAGGTTCGCCTTGCTGACATTATTTTAGAGCTATTGCTTGTGGTATCGTTCGCATGGCTTTCTACGCTGAATTCCTAGGCCCGTCCTGTAAGCGCGCAGTGTCCTGCTGTACTAGCAAGAGGCTGACTCTTTCTCAATTAGTCCTTGAGAAGACGACACTTGGTGGACTCTCTTCATATGATGACATTGGTTTGTTCTGTCGACATCAACATCCTCTCTTTGCATGGGCTTTACTAAAGAACGTAGGGATTGTCAGCGTCCTCATGTTCTGGGAATTTCTCGAAATTGGCGTTGCTATAGTTGCTTCGTGCCTCCCAATCCTCCACCCTGTCTGGAATGTTTTGTCGCTAGACCACGTTTTCGATACAGTCCGCTCTTTTATATCCCCGCGGTTTACAGGCAGCAACCACAAATCTGACTCTAGCTTGAGAAAGATACCCAAGGATTCCGAGTCCCAGACTGCCATCACGGCTCTCCCGGGAGTGCCAACAGATTGCTGGAGCAGCTTCAACGGAATTACCCTCGAGACGTATGCCGTTGGTAAAGTAAGCCAAGACACGCAGCCTAGTCTTCGATGTAAAGATGGTGGAATATGGATGGGGACAGAGATCAGGCAGACTTCGGAAGCAGCATAGCTGGACGATACCCCGATTGCTGTTATTTCATTTTTCATTTTGCAGATAATTATAAATTTTTCTTATTGACAAGGTCTACAAAGGACGTCTATAAGTTATTCAATTCTCTTCTCTCATCCTACGCAGGTTGTTATTAGAGCTGCATGAACCACAGGGTTTGATTACGGCACCGAACTCTGTCCCCGGCTAGCATGGTCTCTAAACTCTTCCATTAAAGTTCCTATAGAGGCTCAATCATAGGATAATAATGCCGCAAATAAACTTCGCATCAGGGCTCAATGCAACATTCACGAAAAGCACGGAAGATTTGCCATGCGGTACCGTGTCTTGCGAAGAGTCCAAATCAAAAGTAGTACAACAACTCCGCCTCCTTTCTATGTCAAGGTCTTTCTTTTAGAGCTCACATCTTTCCGTTTTGCTGGCTCAGGTGACTAGCCTAGAGTATAGGGCTGGGAGCTATGGAGCTCTGTTAGGATATGCAAGTTTCAGTAGCTAAATACATGAAGGATAAAATTATATCAGGCGACTTCTAAGGTCAGAATTCACTTTAATTATAGCAAATAAGCACATATTTTGCAAGAACCCAAAGTAATTCCTTGAGGCCATGGTAACTGTGGAAAGTGCAAGCCGTGTTAAGGTCCACGTGGGTCTTACATTAGCGAAAGCCCGATAAGGAAACGGATTACCCTTCTTATATCTACGTTGAAATGGGAGCCTGCTTTGATGAACGACGTCCTCCACTCTTCATCTGTCTGCGTCTTGGTGTTGCGCATCTTCTTGACACTGACGTCCCATTTCTGGTGGGCCTTTTCCCCGTGCATATCGAATGTTTTCCTGGCGTGTGATATGCTATCATTGACAAAGACAACTATGGGGTGACTTATCCATCACGGGGATCAACCTTTGGCGAAGGTTAGTCTTCGTCACACCAATTCCAGAGAACATTCCGCATCACATACGGAAGCACTCTATGTTGCGCTGATTGAACATAATCCATTTCTATAACGCCGGTGATGTGGCTTGCTGGCCTTTTGTCAGTCACGCGTGAGAGATGTCTTGAACTTTAAAGAACGAGTCTATAAACTTCTGGGCCAGGAAAATTGACAGGTGACCATTCCCTCCGCATACGAACGGCGGATTTGGATCCCAACTTACATTGCACGACGCCCTCCCATTACAATGTCAAAGCGCGCGGAATTATCGGGATAATTTTTGTACCAATCGTACAACGAAGCATCCCACATGAAATGGTGTGAGTCTGGCATCTTGTCCAAATGTGAAAGGTCGTCGACTCAGGCATATCTGAGATCCAATTGTCCAGTCCGATAGTCATTGGCCTTCGCCTTCACAGAGTCCGCCAAATGTGCTTGCAACTTGTGACTGACAGATCTTTGCATGGCTAAAATGACAACAATCTGACTCGTTGTCAATGACCGCCTGTCAGACAGTATATACTGGAATGCAATAAAGACCTTGGAGCTTTTGTCCATCACCAAGGCGCCGGAGATGACAGTATGGCGAGATACTCCCTCTGAGATTTTAACCAGCATTTCGCGCCGCGCGTTTAACGGAAATAGGCGCATAAGCGGCTTCTCTGGAATGCAAGATTGTACACCCAGCTCGGAGGTGGGTGCCTCAGCATCCAGAGAAACTTTCCCAAGTATATTGAATTTGAGAACGGTATGGAGAGCACCTGCATTCCCAACTGGAGGACGCATATTCACGCAGGAACCTGTGACTCCCATATATTAGTTTTACCAGCGTTTTCTTCAAGCCAGCAATCCTGTTGCACGATTCTGTAGTCTCCTCTGTATGTTATGGCCATAATTCCATGAAAGAGTCCGCTTTGGGCGAAGATTCTGCGATGAAGTTGTCTCTCGTCTATTCATCCTGCAGACAAGTCTGACTAAAATTTTCCCCTGCGAGAGCAAGAAGAGTGGCCAAATCGGATCTCTGTCTCATTGTTGAGCTCGGCGTCTATTGCCTTCAATTTAAGACCTTGGTGAGATCAGTGTAGCTTGTTGGATTGTGTCTTATGTAAAGTCTCAGTTACCGTATAGTATAGCATGAGGGATTAACTAGAAGCTGACATTATCATAATATAGCAAATGATAAATAATAATCATCTTCGAATGTGCAAGCAAGACTCGGGAACCCTTCCTTGTTGACGAGTTATCCGCACAGACATGCCAGCTCGCGCATACTGCCCACTCATACTCCGAAATTAAATAGAAAGATACGCGGGATGATGACAAATTCCTTCATCAGGCACTAGATTATCGTCCGAGTAGCGCTGTCTTCTAAGAGTGGGTGGCTGTGCGACTCGGCGTCCGATGCGCGCGGCGTACGGCACCCGTAAATATATTCCGCTCCGACGTCAACTTGGCCGCTGTCCGTCTTGCCGGACGCCGATTTCCGCCCATTACTCTGAACACATTTTTTCTATCACAGATACCAACAATATTCTTTATTCCCCGTGTTGTGAAAGTCTTTCCCGTAAATTTGTCGTTAAAGAACCTACTAACATGTTCGGTCTGCGACGTGTTTCGGCGTTGGCTATCTGTGCCTATTGTAAGCCAAGGATGGATGAGAATGAATATGACAAATAGGTGAGCGAGAAGTACTCACTGTCTGCGAAGGATCTGATGGTCAGATAATCTAATGGCTTTAACAATGGTGCGTCTCCCTATTATATATAGATATCTGATGTAGCACGGCATTTGCGGCAAGAAGGAACACAACACGACAGAATCAAAAGTAGTGATGTGACGGATATCTGGCTATCTCTATACAGGGAATGGTGCATATTATGACTGCACCGTTCAAATTGTGTTCATCAATGTGAAGGAGCACTCCTACTACAAACAAGTGGTGATAGCATATCATAGCAATTCTGGTGATACCAAGAGGACTACAATGGTAACCGGTTCATTTGAGACTGATACCGCGGACAAAAAGTTATATTAGAGACATCTAGATTTGGACACAAGATATGAACCGAGTTTTAGCGTATTGTAATTTCAAACCCTCCCGAATATTAGAAGAACTGAGAGCCTTCTACGTCATAACTACTGTGAGAGGAAATAATTCAATTGTTCTGAAAGGGTGCATAGGTTTCCTAGCTACGACATATTCAGCGTTTGTTCGAAGAATCAGAGGCATATAGACCGAGGCTATGACAAAACTGTGCGCACAAGATAGATGAATATATACGGTACGTCATCTATCTACAATTCCTCTCTTACACTTTTTATTATTTTCGAGTTTGGAATGCGCCATTTTTTCTTTCGTTAACATTGAGGACAAAAGGTAATTCACTCACGTCCTGCCTAAGCCGATGTCTTGTCCAGTTTGACAACTTCGAATTGGCTGGACAGCTGCCAGGCAGATACGATGCATTTCATTCCATGTTGCTCTCGTAAGCTCGCTTCTCCGAGGTGCACAAAGCACGCTTGCAGGCCAGCCGTGAACGGCATCCCAGACGGAATCCGAAAGGCGAGGAAGTCGCCGGAGATAGGTGACTCAAATGCCATGCAACACGGAATTGCAATCCCTGTAAGCACGTTTCATAGCCTTGAAGTTATTCCCTTTTATGGAATGGAAGTATACTGCTTGTTGTGTCGCTAGCAACACTCGAGGCTTGCTAAATACTCTTCAAGATATGCTTCCCTTCCATGACGAGCAAACCCCGTCGCTGTTTTAACAATGGACAATCTAGTTCAGTCAACTCCATTCATGCCTCCTGTTGCGGCCACGATGCAATCTCACCAGATCTTTGTTTTTGGAGACTTGGCAAGACCTTTCGAAGAGGATCTTCGTCAACTTCTCCATGTCAAGGGAAATGAAAATCTGCGTTCATTCTTTGAACAATTCGGCTTTTCTTTTAGAGAGGAATGTGGAAAACTGCCTGCTAGCCAGCAAGACTGGTTTCCTCGCTTCACGACACTTATAGATCTTCTATCCAAGCTTGGGGAGACAGAAGGAACGCCGGTCCTAAGGTTTACCCTCTTTTGTGTGTGTGAGATTGGCCAATTTATCCGGTATGTGCAATGGAAAGCTCCCTATTTTGTCGACGGCGAGTTAATCATGACGTCGTAGGTACTTTGGAGAAGCAGCAAGGCCGTATCCCAGTGCGGCCAACAGTTCTCTGTTGGGAATCTGTACAGGTGGCTTTGCTGCTGCGGCTATCAGTACCTCACGGACACTTTCCGAATTGATCCCTGCGGGTATCGAAGCAGCTCTTATAGCGTTCCGTACAGCCCTTCGGTCACTAGAGGTCCGCAACGATATAGAAAAACCGACTTCTGAGGTGAATCGATCTTGGTCGTTGGTAGTGAGTGAACGGGAGGCGCAGATTGCCGCATTGATCGAAACTTATAGCCAGGCCAAGGTAGGTGCATGCATTAGATCCCGACTTCAACCGACTTACCATCTCCAGGGTCTACCCCGAAGCTCTAAACCTTACTTGAGCGCCATCACAACGACAAATGTGACAATCAGTGGCCCTCCGTCCGTCCTCAGAGACCTGCTAGACAGTGCTTCCCTTAAGCCATATCACTTACCCATCGAGTCGCCCTACCACGCCCCTCACCTGTTCGGACAGTCCGACGTTGATGAGATAGTCGGCCAATTCCGCGACAAAGCTCTCAAATCATATAAGCCGTGGTTTACTCTATTGTCGTCAGCTTCAGGTAGACTCATCGCTGCAGAAAGCTTCAAGGAGCTTCTCCACGAGGTTGTGTTTGATACGTTATGCGAGAAGGTTCGATGGGATAACCTTCTCCAATACTTCGCGGAAGAATGCTTTCGTACACCCACCTTCAGGGAATGTACAATATGGCCCGTATCATCCAATGCTGCTCAAATCCTTTTGTCCACATTAAAAAAGAGCACAGAAATGGACGTAACCATCAACAATATGTTGAATGCTGGAGTCTCAACATTTCAGCCTACCATACCTACTGGCAAGTTCGAGCATTCAAAGATCGCTATCATTGGATTTTCAGGTCGTTTCCCAGAGTCCGCATCAAATGAAGAGTTTTGGGAATTGTTGCATGCCGGACGAGACGTTCATCGCACGATTCCGGAAGACCGTTTTAACTGGAAGACGCACTTTGATCCCACTGGGAAGACAAAGAACACCAGCAGAATCCAGTATGGCTGCTTCATCAATGAGCCCGGGCTATTCGATGCTCGGTTTTTCAACATGTCACCGCGAGAATCTGAGAATACGGACCCGGCTCAAAGATTGGCAATTACAGCTACCTATGAGGCACTCGAGATGGCAGGAATGGTCCCGAATAGAACACCCTCCACACAGCAAGACCGTATTGGTGTCTTCTTCGGTGTCACTAGTGATGACTGGAGAGAGGTAAATAGCGGCCAAAATGTCGATACGTACTTTATTCCTGGCGGAAACCGCGCGTTTGTTCCAGGGCGCATCAGGTAAGCTGTCTGTAATGGTGACCTCAGACGGCTGTGCTGATTTCGAAAAACAGCTATTTCTTTAAATTTTCTGGACCCAGTATCAGCATTGACACTGCATGCTCTTCAAGCTTTGCCGCCATTCAAATGGCGTGCAACTATTTATGGAGAGGAGAATGCGATACTGCCATCGCTGGGGGAACAAATATACTGACAAATCCAGATAACTTTGCTGGCCTTGATCGAGGACACTTTCTATCGACGACAGGTACATGAACCTCATTCGCTTTTTTGGGTCAGCAGTTAATATTGTCTGCTAGGTAATTGCAATGCATTCGACGATGCGGCTAGTGGCTACTGCAGGGCAGATGCGGTTGGGGCTGTCATTCTCAAGAGGCTGGAAGACGCACAAGCAGACAACGATCCCATTTTTGGCGTCATTGCTGGAGCCAACACAAATCATTGTGGCCAGACGGATTCCATTACAAGGCCCCATGAAGGGGACCAAGCTTCCGTGTTCAAGCGAATAATCAGATACGCTAATGTGAATCCCCTGGATATTAGCTATGTCGAAATGCATGGAACTGGAACCCAAGCAGGAGATGCAACAGAGATGAATTCAGTCCTGTCTGTTTTTGTGCCTGGTCGCGAGCGAATGCCACTCTACCCACTGTACCTTGGCTCTGCAAAGGCGAACATTGGGCATGCAGAGTCGGCTTCTGGCGTTTCATCCCTCATCAAAGTTTTGATGATGATGAAAAACAACGAAATACCACCTCATTGCGGGATCAAAACCAAGATTAACCATAACTACCCTTTGGATCTGAAAGAGCGCAATGTCAATATCGCCTTCAAACCTGTCCCATGGCGTCGAACAGACTCTCGCAGTGGGAAGCGTACTGTCTTTCTGAACAATTTCAGCGCTGCAGGTGGTAACACTGCCGTGTTGTTGGAGGACGCGCCATACCCTCAGTCAGACGCTACTGAAGAAGATCCTCGCACCACTCATCTTGTCACAGTGACCGCTAAGACTCTCAAGTCTCTTCAAGGAAATATTAACGCGTTAATCAGCTTCCTGGAGAAGAGCCCGGGCACGTCACTTCCGGCCTTGTCATACACCTCGACGGCACGACGCATGCAGCACAATTATCGGACAATCTGCTCCGGATCAGATGTTAAATCCATAGTGGACGCTCTCAGGAAGAGAGAAAAGACCCCTGATGTCAAGCCCATACCAAGCTCAACAAAACTACCAAAGGTAGTATTCGCCTTCACAGGTCAGGGCTCTCTATATGCAGGTATTGGAAAACAACTGTTCGACTCAGTTTCTCATTTCAAAGCGGACGTTCTTCGCTTTGATTCCATCGCGAAGCGAGAAGGTTTTCCAAGCTTCTTGGCCGTGGTTGATGGTAGCGTCGCAAATATAGAGGATGTTGAGCCAGTCGTCGCTCATTTGGCTCTTACCTGCATCCAAATGGCTCTTTTTCGCCTTTGGATTTCCTGGGGTGTGATCCCATGTTCAACAATTGGCCACAGCCTCGGAGAATATGCTGCCCTTTATGCAGCTGGTGTTTTGACTGCTAGCGACACTATCTACCTTGTTGGTACTCGGGCACAACTGCTCTCAAAGCACTGCAAGAAAGGAACGCACGCTATGCTGGTTGTCAAGGCAACTTTGGATGAGATTAAGCATAGTCTGAATGCTTCTCCCTGCGAAATCGCCTGCATCAACCAGCCTACCAGCAATGTTATCAGCGGACCAGGTAAAGAGATCAGCCGCTTAGCGAACGTATATCAGTCGTGTGGGCATGAATGCATCACACTAGACATACCATTCGCTTTTCATTCGGCTCAGGTTGACCCTATATTGGAACCTTTTGAGGCGGCAGCCAATGGTATCCGATTCAGTGCCCCTTCGATCCCCTTCATCTCACCTTTGCTTGAACGGGTCGTTTCAGATGCTCACACACTCGGATCCTCCTATCTTACTCAAGCATGCCGCAGCGCGGTAAATTTTGAGGGTGCTCTCAAGGCTGCTAAGGCCTCAGTTCTTGTGGACGAGAAGACTCTCTGGGTCGAAATAGGATCACATCCAGCTTGTTCAGGTATGATCAAGGGAACGCTCGGCCCACAGACTGTGACAATATCATCTCTGAGGAGGGGAACGGATACATGGAAGGTGTTGGCTGGGGGGATCGAATCACTCTATCTCAATGGTATTGAAATCCAGTGGAACGAATATCACAGAGACTTTACCGCCTCGCATAAGGTCCTCGAGCTTCCAAGATACTGCTGGGATTTGAAGAACTACTGGATCCCCTACCGGAATGACTTTTGCCTTACCAAAGGCGATAATCTTGAACCGAAACAGATCGCCGCCCCTCCGGTTGTACAGAAACCCCAACCTGTCTATATTTCACCTTCCGTGCAGCGTGTGATCGAAGAGCACAATGCTCCTGGTATATCCTCTCTTCTCGTGGAGTCAGACATACACGATTCGCGACTCGCTCCCGTCATTCAAGGTCACAAGGTGAACGGAGCAGCTCTCTGCCCTTCGGTAAGTCGCGCTCAGAAAAAAAAGGCGTACAGATTACTGACCTCTTTAGTCTCTTTACGCCGATATTGCGTTTACCATGACCAACTACATGCTGAAGAAAAACAATATGCAAAGTGACACCACTGGCCTAGATGTTGCGGACATGAAGGTCGAAAAGCCTCTGATAGCACTGCCTAACAGCGGCACACAGCTCCTTCGCGCCTCGGCATCGGCAGACTGGTCAAGCAAAGTCGTTTCAATTGCCTTCTACAGCAAAGATGCCCAAGGCAGAGAAACCACTCATGCGACATGTCAAGTCAGGATCACCGCAAACCAAACATGGCTCCAAGACTGGGCACGCAGTTCTTTTCTCGTTAGAAGCAGAGTCGCATCCCTACACAAAGGTGTCGATGAAGGGGAAGTGCACAAGATGAAGCGAGGTATCGTCTACAAGCTGTTTGCTTCACTTGTGGACTACAATTCTAAATACCAAGGAATGCAAGAGGTTGTGCTCGACAGCAGTGAGCTCGAGGCTACTGCAAAGGTGTCATTCCAAGCTGAAGATGAAGGCTTCTACTTCAACCCTTGCTGGATTGACAGCCTCGGGCACATTGCCGGTTTTATCATGAACGGAAATGACAATGTTCAGTCAAAGAACCAGGTCTTTGTCAATCATGGTTGGGATGCAATGCGATGCGCGACAAAGTTCACCAAGGGCAAGACTTACCAAAGTTATAATAAGATGCAGCTCGCGAGCGGGACAATGTATGTCGGCGACACGTACATCCTTGAGGAAGGCAAGATTGTCGCTATCTTCGAGGGTGTCAAGGTAAGTCGCAATCAGCCTACTCAAACAAAAAACCATTCACTGACTAGATACAGTTCCAAGGCGTACCGCGCCAGGTTCTGGATTACCTGCTGCCTTCGAAGCCCGGGGTAGCAAGAAGTGTTGTAAGACCCTCCAGCACCGTTGTGACTACCGCCCATCCACCGACGCAGGCAAAGCCGACCCCAGCAGCAAAATCCGTTGTATCATCCAATGCAAAGCCTGCAAGGTCGTCGCCAACATCTACCAATCTGTCTAAAGTGATGGCAATTATCTCAGAAGAGGCCGGCATCGAATTGGGGGAGCTTGGACCGAGCCTTGCATTTGCCGACTACGGCATTGACTCCCTTCTATCACTGACGATATCTGGTAGACTACAAGAAGAGCTTGGTCTCAGTCTACCCTCATCACTCTTTGCAGACTGTCCAACTGTCCAAGATCTTACAAAATTTCTTGCCGGAAGCGAAAACCCAGCGCCATCATCAGTTTCTTCTAGCTACGATGAGTTACTGCCCACGCCAGAGCAAGATACAGCATCAGAACTGACGTCTGAGACATGCTCAACATCAAGTACAGAGATCACAGATGTTGAAAATGTCATTGATATCATTCGCGCTACAATTGCTGAAGAGACCGGTACTGCGGTTGAAGACTTAACACCTTCAACGAGCTTCAGGGAGATTGGCATAGATTCTTTACTCGCACTGACGGTCATGGGAAAACTTGATGAAGTCTTGGATATGGAGCTGTCGCGGAATCTTTTTCTTGACAACGACACGCTACACGAGGTCGAAAAGACATTGGGCCTGACTCCAAAGGGGTCCTACGGCAAAAGAAATAATATCGTCGCGGCCCTTGAACTCCCGCCACAAGCAGCAGATGCACCTCCTCATGCAACATCTATCTTGCTCCAAGGAAATCCCAAGACTGCCACGAAAGTGCTCTTCCTGTTCCCTGACGGCTCTGGATCGGCTACATCATACGCCTCGCTTCCCAAAGTGTCATCTGATATCGTCATATATGGCTTGAATTGCCCCTGGATGAAGACTCCGCAGGATATGAAATGCTCTTTGGAACAACTGACGGCCAAATATCTCGTCGAAATCCGCCGCCGCCAGCCTAAGGGGCCATACTACTTCGGTGGCTGGTCAGCGGGGGGTATCTGTGCATATGAAGCCGCACAGCAGCTGGTACGCGATGGCGAGAAGACGGCACGATTGATCCTTATCGATTCTCCAAACCCGGTCGGATTAGAAAATCCCCCGCAGCGCATGTATGACTTCTTTGAAAGCCTGGATTTCTTTGGGACGAATGGCAGAGCGCCTCCCAGTTGGCTACGACCCCACTTCAATGCCTTTATCAGCACGTTGGATAACTACAAGGTAAAAGCTTTCGCCGGTCCGCCGCTTGAAACGCACCTCGTCTACGCAAGGGATGGTATTTGCAAGTATCCGAGTGATCCCAGACCGAAGATCCGCCCTGATGATCCTCGGGAAATGCTCTGGCTTCTCAACAATCGCACCGATTTCAGTGGAAGAGGCTGGGATGAGCTGGTTGGGGCACAGAACTTGAAGATACAGGTTCTGGACGATGTCAATCACTTTTCGATGATGGCACCGGGCCCGAAGATTCAAGATCTCAGTATCTTCATTAGACGTGCGATGGAGTGAACTTGGAAAGGCATGTGTTCTAAAGGGGATGTACAAGGTGGATACTTTGTTATTTTTTCACCGTTTTCAAACCTGTTACTCTCGTTTAACCTAGTTCGTCAACTTCAGCCCACAAAGACTGCTTATATATAAGGGCAATATATAAGATAGCTTGATTTAAGATTCATATTTAAAGAGATCTGCCATACCAGCCAGATCCACATATTAAATTGCAGTGAAATTCCAGTATCAGTACTCTAAGCAGGTTCTGTAACCTTAAATAATCGCCTAAGGACATCATACCGGAATTATTTACAGTTATCGTACAGTTAATCTGGAAAACCGCCCTCAACGCTATGGTTTACATCCTTCTTATCATGGTTGCCTTTAGACTTTTCAAAATGATAACGTTATCTATGGTCAATCATGATAAGAAGATACTGGTTAAGAAGCAAATCATATCCTATGTTAGGCATTTTCTAACATTCTCTCTTTCCGACAGGGTTTGTGCAGTACACTACCAGAAATATATATATCCCAACATTCTAAATACTCTGTTTCTTTTTCTGTACCTGCGTGAAGTTGTTACAAGATCAGTCTGCAGATTATTGGATATAATAGTTCCTTAGAAAATAGAGTGTTTTAAAGCAATATGAGCGTAGATCAGAGATCAGACTCGCAAATGCCCTCGAGCTGTTGCCGCCGCCTTTTCTCTTTCCTAATTTGGGTAGACCATGTGATATCTCCAACGACATCTGTTCTTTCGCATACCGCATGAATTCCATCTGAAGCTTCCTCACCAATCTTCCTCAGCGCATCCAGATCCCCTGTGAAGTGGTAGCTAAAAATCTCGGCTCTGCCCCTACCACCTTCGGGTGGTTGGCATACTCCACCATGACGATATTCAGAGCAGCCTTGGTCAGGCAGAGCTCGGTGGCGTATGGGCCATAGTGTCTGGAGGTCTTGTCGGACATATAGGTGAGTGATCCGGAGCTCGACGTCATGACGACGATCTGAGGTGCGCTAGATTGGCAGAAGAGTGGAAGGAAGGCCTTTGTCGCACTAAGGACACCAACAACGTTGACATTAAGCGTCGTACGGAGCGTGTCGCGTGCAAGTCAATTATTGCGGCACACTTCTGCGTCGTTCAAAAGCACATCCACGTGCCCATATTCAATATCGCATCGACGGACTCGTCATCCGTTACCTCAATCTGCACCGAGACTTGGCCCTTCAAGGTATTCAGAGACTGAGCGGCAGCATCGCCCTTGGCTGTGTCGCGCACCCAAGGATCACGAGGACTTCAGAGGTACTGGTTAGGAGGCTCTTCACGGTCTCGAAGCCTACTCCCTTGTTTGATCCTATGAAGGCCGGTCAGCGAAAGCATGTTCAAGTAGTAGGCCCCTAAAGGCATAGTACTGGTGACGAGGATTATTTGCTTTGAAGCCATGGTGTCTTCTTGCCGTCCAACTTCGGATAACTTAGCCAACCATGAAGGACCAAGTACGGCTGAGGTTCACCTTTTTAACTGCTGAGGGGAGTATCGGAGTCCCAGGTGCTTTTATAATTTCTAATCAGATCCTTCAACTCCGATTGAAAAAAATGCCGTGTCACCACACAGACATGCCCCTTCGGCGCCCGAATTCCGCAGCCACCTGGCTGATCATCTGGAAAAAACAAGGATTCTGATTGGGACGAAGAGCGGTTGTGGCTAAATACCATCACTCAAAAGGTAGAGATAGCATGGGAATAGAGGCTATATTATCATTCTCAGTGCGCGGCTTGGCCCCCCTCGGCGGCTTCATTGATTGTCAACGTCTGCATCTACTGGATTAGCAAATACCCTAGGGATGTGGCTCCGTGATAAGGCTTTGATGGGCGTCAACCAAGACAAACTACTCTCATTTAAGGATAAGCACTTTGTATTGTCTTCATCCCCCCTTCCTCAATTTGCGCAACCTCGGTCCTTCCCTTCTCAACCCTCTCCCAGGGAATTTTCGACATGCTCGCTGAGACTTTCGTTCCCTTTATGACCCGTGATGGCCTAAATCCATTCCAGAAAACGGGACTCTCCTTAACCTTCCGCCGATCATGCAGGATGGGACCATTCTCTAATAACACTTGACCTCTTCCGCTCCCCTCTTTTGCTCCCCACGAGATGACTCGCTGGATGGTAGTGTCGTTGGCGCAAGCAGGCTAAATGAATTCAATAAGGTTGGAGACGTCGCACATACAGTGGTGGAGACTTGGCCGCAGTCTGAAGGCAGATGACAATGGACGAAATCTTCAAGAACTGGAATTTGTTGAGGTCAGGGGAGGGGGCACTCGAGCCTTTCAAGGTGGCATAAGGTGCGCAGCATGTCCGACCAGGGACGATCTATCCCTCCGATTATCCAACGCTTGCGAGATTTAATAGCCTATATCGGCTATGCGGACAGCTGTGTCCTCGGGAGCCATGCAAAAGCTGAACCAATGGGCTCGCCCAATCCCTGAGCCCGTTGAGATAGCTGAGCGTAACACCCAGATAAGATGGATATAGGAGGTACAGTACCTTCTTGAGGCTGTGGGCAAGTACGAGGCTGGTAGTACTCGGTCTGGAGTCAGAAACCTCGCATTGACAGATATGCCTGCAAGCCGCTAACCGTTACAATGAAAAAGACGTGGAAGTGGTTATTCACTAATAGCACAACGTCCAGCATGGAAGGATAAAGTTTGTTGATACTGCAGAGATAACTTACTTTGACGTTCCTTGTTTTATAGGTACATTTTCTCTTCATTACTGATAATGTTGTCTCCGTTGACGCCAATACACGACATACCATACCCCGGCACCTGAATGAGATAAGTTGTCAGCTCAAAACGTGGTCAGCAACTCCACGTGGAAAGACACATGCCACGTTTCTCGGGGTCAATTTTACCATCAGTTTGCAGCGGATCTTGAAGTTCGAACCACGACCGTTGGCTCGAATTTCCCTGCAGGAGGTTCCTTGCGTCGCCGAGTACCGTTCGTCTGACATTACCACCCAAATGTGCAGCAGTGCCAGATACTCGGAACCCGACACGCGTCCTTATCATGGCATTATATTATTCCATCTTCCTTGTGGCGGTGTATGTAAGATTGCGGACCCGGTCCTTGCTCCTGTATATGTTGACGGGCGGCACAGGACCTCAGCTTTAGAGAAGGACGTCCGACCAGACTCGACGCACGCCTTCCACAACCACTGAGAATTCTCTAAACAGTTTGAAATGTTGTATCATCGGCTCCATCTTGCGCCACCAGCTCTGCGGCTCCCAATACGTTGTTTGAGGTGTTTAGGACGAGGCTATTTCAAGGTCAAGGTGCAGCGAAGTGCGGAACCGCCTCAGTTCGATTGGCCGCAAGGTACCTTTAATCGGCCTTGCGCTGAATACCATATCTCTTTTGCATATTGCTCACATTCTCCGCCTAGGAGCGGGTGTAACATCTGTTGTAGCAGCTAAAGCACGGAATGATACCAACGCGATGACTATGTGGGATTGGATCAGTGACAACTTCAAGGATTAGAAAGACGAATCATGCAAGCAGATTTGCTCATGGTGGATATGAATTAGCAGCTCTCCATTGGTTAGCCAGCTCCGGTTGCCTCTCACTTTTCCTCGGACACCATGAATCTTAGACGTTGCTATGTCTACATGATATTAATTATGCCAAGGTAATCAACATCCACCCAACAGTTCTTGTGCACCCGGTGTAGATAGGGCTCTGATAAAGATAGGTACCCTCCTGGTTACTACTCTCGAAAGGTACCTCCAGCGATTTCTACCCACGTTATTCCGGGATCGTACGTCATTGTGCACACCATGATCGATGATTCTTAGGACTGGAACTAGTGCCATGGTCTTGGAGATTGCGGCTCCAACCCTAAAGCAGCTCTATTCCGTACTAGTAGACTGGAGGGCTGTGATGAATGCCCGAGCGACCAATAAGACTAATGATCTAGTAAGCTATACATGCTTCCTTTAGTGCAAAGATGATTCTTATCTTGTCAGACTAAGCATATTCTCTGAAGTATTAAGGAGATCTCCGATGCTTGCAATTCTGCCTAGCTGACTGGCTACTAGATTTAGCAGCCTAGGACCTCCCAAGTAGGACTTTTTATTATCAAGAAAGCCCAAAAACATCTATCAACGCGTTGTTTTTTTTTCGAAGGGATATGTTATTGACAAGGGTCAATGAAAAGGGAAAATAAACGACTATTGGTATTAGCAGTAGTATCTATTATTCCTTTATTGCAAGGATCCAACCTCCGAGGATTCCGGATCGACGCGTGCCGACTGGGCTCATAGGAATCTTGGCATAACCACTAGGCAGTAGTGGTGAGATTTGACTAACATTTCTTTTCCACCTCACGAGATTCTAGATACGATAATACGACAATGGTGATGCTGTGTAAAGCAAGCCGAGTGGGGCCATCCTCTTTTTTCCTTTTTGAGAAGAACGTGAAGAGAAACATATATCGAGCTGAATTATGGAAACAGAAACCCCTTTTGAAATGCGGGGAAAATAAAAAAAATATTGCCTAGAGCGCTCCATTTGAACTCTAGATAAAACCAAATTTTCTAACAACATCCGCAGAGCCAGCAGATTAGGTGAGTGGGTCTATCTACGGAGATAGACAAGCAAGATATCGCTGTATCTCAGCTGAATGGTAAGATGGACCGCCACCGGGATCTAAATATAGTGGGGAGAAATAAAGTTGAGCCGGCGAATGGATATGTGCCTATTGCCATCATGAACATATGAAAGTCAAGGTTTTGGAAGTCTAGGCCTTCATATGACACTGATAAACCGAAAGTAAGCTAGTCACCAGGATTTCAGCTCAGGCGTGCTGCCATATGAGGTGCTTTTATACTGAGCCAGATATTACAATTGATTGGATGAGTTGAGCATGCCAGCATTTCTTGGTATAAGCTGGGGGGCCCAAGATCTCAGAGCTTCTCAGTGAGCTTAGATAAAGGAACAATGTGGGCAGTGATCAACGTCTATTCTGTGTTGCCTTATTTTGGTAACCAGGAGTACAAATTGTTAAAATCATCAGTACTGCGATAGCAGAATTAGTGCGTGGCAGGCTAGTGCACTCTCCGATTCTGCATGAGAGCTGATCATGGACTTGGATTCAACACATGGTCTACGAGCTTTCCTTGCGACAGATATGACGTCTTCAGAGAAAGGGGTATACATAATCCTCCCATGAGCGTTGCATGCTGCCATCCGCTTCTTTCCTACTTGATCTGGCTAACAATTCGCAAATAGACACACTCTTGGTCCACCCACGATAGAGCTTGTGCTCATTGCCGCGAAAGAAAGATTCGCTGCGGACGCGAAAAACCCCACTGTGTAAATTGTAAGAGGGATGGTGTGGATTGCAGCTATAGTACACCTGGGAAGAGGATAAATCATGTCAAGTTATTGTGAGAATGATTCTTCTCAGACAAAAGCGTCGCCAGTCTGACGTGAACCCGGTTTCAGATGCAATAATGTCACGAGTCTAGAAGGTCGATTGAGTAAGATCGAGGGACAACTCTCATTCCTGACGAACTTGCTCAAAGAGCGTGTCAGTCAAAGGACTGCTAAAAAGACAGAAGAAGAGCCTCTGATTACTTTTTCAGCAGACGACCCCATTGGGGAGGACGGTCAATCTCAACCAGCAACAAATCGCTACCGCAGTTCTGTTGATCTCATTGATCGTTATCATGGTCCTTGCACTCTGTTTGCTCTTTGCACTGAGTTCTGCGATATCACACTCTCTGAACAACGGGGAGCTCAACTGAGCAAGCTGCAAGAGAAGCCAGCAAATGATGAAGCAATCAAAGAGCTTCTCGCTCGGATGTGCCTCGAAGCTGGTATTGAAGAGTCCTTTGACCTTCCAACCGATCATATCAACATTCGACTTCCACCAAAGCAGTTCCTGTTGATGGTCGAATCCCAATTCTTTGACCAAGCAGACTATATGACGGATATATTTGTCCGATCCTCCTTCTGGTCCAACGTAGACCGGATTTATAGTCGAGCGTTGCGGCCTGCTGACGATGCTTGGGCCATCTGCTTTAGCACCATCATCCTTCTTGTCCTTGGTTCTGAGTGTTTCGCACGAGGCAACGACCAAGTACTAGGGTCACAATTCCTCGAACCATTCCTATCGACCATCCCCGCCGCTCTCAGCAACTCTCACATTTTGCTGGCACCGAAACTAATCAACGTCCAAGCCTTGGCCCTTCTTGTAAGTATCCATGGTCATCATGAGTGGTGGAGACTAAGCCTTGAGTGGTGGAGACTAAGCCTTTCCGAAGAGCATTGCTGCCCAGCAGTATTTTTCCCCCGGCCTTGCAGAGTCAGTCTTTGCTCAAGCCTGTGTCCTTGCGAGAACAATGGGTCTTCATCAAACGTACTCCGTATCCAATGGCGTCGGGCCCGAGGAAGCGCTGGAACGCTTCAAAGTTCTTAGATCATTATATCTTCGGGACAAGAGTTTATCTATCTCTCAAGGGTCTGTCTGCTGGCTGTCTAGCGTCGATTGCAGCCTCTCTTCCGAGTTTGACCAAACTGGCTTTGCTGATGCGGACTTTTCCGTTCGAATTGAGCTTGCCCAGTTGCAGGAGGACATCTACCGGCTATTCCACGCACCAGAGCGGCGGAGGCAACCTTTCACGAAGCATTGGCTTGCGCTGTCAGGCATTGAGCAGCGACTCGACCGTTGGGCCAATATCCATGGCATCTTTAGCTCACATGAGCCTCAGGATATCCACCTGCAACTCGAATTTTTAGCCACCCGTATCAGTGCCTTCCGGGGAAGCTCTGAGCCAAGCCACGTCCGCCAGGCACTCGACGGCGCAAGAGCGAGCTGCCGCCTTTTGCTGAGGTCGTATGGCAACAATGACCCGTTTGATACTATACCGTTTGGAAGGACTCCCTCGAGCTCTGTAGGCGCGGCCGCTAAAGGCGAAACTGCCAACTGGGAGTCTTCATCCAATGCAGGACAGGAAAAAGACTTACTATTTCACCGTCTTCTAGATATGTTTCCGGTAACCGCATTCTTTTCGCTGGCCAAGAACCTCCTCTTGTCGGTATCGGTAGAAGAAGAGTCACAAGCGGTCCAGGACATCAATCTCTTGCAAAATGTCTGCTCCTGCTACGAGGAACTTGACGCGAGAACCCAAGCAAACAACTACATCCGCAAGGTTGGGCGCGCCTTCAAAACGGTTCTTGAGGTCGTCAATCTCATAAGGAATTCCCCGCAGCAACCAATGTCACCAGTCCCAAGCAGCATTCCCGACATTCAACCAAGCACGAAAAAGCTCTTGAGCAGGTCACACGGTCTCTCGAGCTTCACTGGCCCCCCTACCCCATCAGCCTACACGCTGCCGCGTCTATGTCGAGACGACTTTTTAACAAGGAGCATATCCACAGGAATGATGGAAATGACCTGCCAGCCCGCGTCAGACATAAGTAGTTTCGTGGCCCCAGCTACGTCAGGACAACACTACTTCTCCCCGCAGATCCAGTCACAGACTGAAGTGTCACAGAGAAAGCGACCGCGACTGGGGGAGACTGACATATCTGTTGATGATCATCTCGAGTTTAGGTTGCTTTCTGATTTTTTAGGTGGGAGTCCCATGATGCCGTTTGACGGTTCCCTTTAGGAGGATATAAACCGTTGTTGTTTTCTAGTGACTACTTATTTTACTGTAGATGTTGTATTTTTTTTGTACTTTATTTTATATCACTCAGGAGGTTAGAATGAATAGCTGACTTTATTTCTCTCTTTTACTATCGAAGATGAGTAGCATATATGAACGGATTTATTGGCAATTAAATTAGTTTATATACGGTCTACAGATCCATTCCTTCGCCGGCAATGATTCTGTACAGGTACTGTAAACCACTGTTATTATTAGGATTTTCCCTACATTGATAATGATGTGCCCTTAAAACCATCCTCACTGTGATAGGAAAATATCTCGAGAGACTTCTACTTATCACGAATATAATCAATATTTCGATTAAGCCGAGAGTTTCCATCGGGACAATTTTTCCCACCTCCCCTGGCATTCCCCAAGCAGAATCCTTTCTCGAGGAGACTGGAGATATCACCATTCTGACTGGAACCTGCAGGATATATTCGGACAACAATGCGAAGGAGCTGTTGATTCCCCACACTTTCGGGGATTCGAGCGTTCAATCGCCACCGACATTGGGTCCACTTTATTTTTGAATAAGCTGTACGCGGTAATAGGACACGTGCGTGGTATAAAAAAAGAAAGAAAAGAAATACTGCGTACGTGAAAAGATAGCTTCCTGCAACCTAATGTATGTTGTCCACACAAGAACTGCTGTTGAAAGCTCTGGTCACCTCTTTTATGTTGTTGATTGGGCTAGAAATCGAGGGCTCACCACCGCAGCACCAATCATACACAGCCTGGAGTTGTGCCGCGCTTCCGCGGAAACGGGTCCACCGCCAGTTGGGATGTTCTCCACGCTCTGTGAAACCATCCCCGCCTCTTGCTATATTTCGACCACTGGAGAAACATGTGTGGGTACAATTCTCTGCTATGTATCCGATTTTATCCCGAATTGGTCTTGATCAACGGCCCGCGACATCGATCGGGGGTAAGCAGGAAAGGTTGCCTGCCTTCATAATTTAGGTAGGTACCTAACGCAGTACTGCATTGTTGACGCTGCATCTCATGCAAAAGCTGGACTGTATAGAGCCTTAGCGCTGAAATTGACACCTGTGAAGTGGAGAAGCAAGCTATCGTCGGGGAGGAACAAAAGTACCGGAGCTTCTTCCCTGATCTTTCTTGCATCCTATCATCTCCCGACTTGCCTACTGAGCTCTATCAACACCCTCTTTGTTTCAGATCAATATGGCAGCCTCTACTCAGAGACGTGCAGAAAAGCAAAAGGCGCCTCCTGGGAGATATGCCAACGTCGGCACTGGAACCGCGATTGACGATACTGAGGTAGCAAGAACGGCCGCGTTTGGTTTAAAATACCCTGCGTTGCTGATCGCCGTGCATCAATAGGAAGGTTATGTTAGCGGCGCAGAATCGGATAAAACCTCGATCGCTTCGAGCGTCCTAAACTATGTGTATGAGAATGGTCGTCGCTACCATAGCTACGGTCAGGTACGGATACCCTTCACTTTGATTCACTGTATGTTGACCACGATTTGATGCTAATATTGTGTTCCAAGGGGAAATATCTGTACGGTTGAAAACTGCCCCATTCTGCTCGACAGGACGAACTACTAACCGGAGCAGAATGCCCAACGATGAGACCGAACAGGACCGTCTGGACTTGGTATGGCCCCGATTCCTCACATTTCAGCTATCGATCTGCTAACCGTGATATAGACGCATCATATGTGAGCTGACCACCCACCGCCTCTTTCATACCTAAAGGTGACACAAACATCATTCAGATGCCTCCTGCTCCTCAAAGGCGAACTGTACAACGCCCCTGTGAGAAATCCGCACAAAATCCTGGATTTGGGTACAGGAACTGGAATTTGGGCTCTAGACGTCGCAGAGTACGTCCCGGATGGTCATGTTACAGAGAACCAAATCCTAGTCTAACCCTCCATTCTCGTTACAGGAAGTTTCGCAAAGCGCATGTCGTTGGAAATGACCTGAGTGCGATCCAGCCCCGATGGGTGCCGCCAAACCTTGAATTCGTAGTGGAGGATTTCGAAAATGAGTGGTTGTATGAACCTGATCATTTTGACTTTATCCACGCACGAACTATCGCAGGGTATGTTTCTCTCTCCTTGCCAGGATGTATGTATATATCCAATCTCGCTGACCTTTCCCCGCAGTTGTGTCCAAGACTGGCCGCGACTCCTCCGACAATCCTTCAAGCACACCAAGCCTGGAGGCTACTTCGAGATTCAAGAATTTGCCGTACGAGCATGGAGCGACGACGGTACCCTCAAGGCGGATTCACCCTATGCGCAATACCTGAAATGCCTAGACGATGCGGGAAAGAAGTCCGGCAGGGAGCTGAATATCTACGACAGGTTGAAACAGTGGGTCATCGATGCCGGATATACGGACGTCGTGGAGAAGGTGTACATCCTTCCACTGGCGCCGTGGCCAAAGGATCCAACGCTCAAAGAGTTGGGAAGATGGCAGGCGATTGGCGCTCAGGACGCCGTGGAGGCGTATGGGCTGCGGCTCTACACGCAGGTTCTGGGCTGGAGTGCTGAGGAGGCGAAGGTCCATTACGAGCTGGTTAAGGAGCAGCTCAAGGATCACAAGGTGCATGCGTATACGAAGATGTATGTCCCCCTGTCTTCTTCTCCGGTTCAAATAGGGATGCTGACGTGCCGTAAGGTACACTGTGTATGGGAGAAAGCCGCTCTGAGAAGATTTCCGATTTGTCGATGTGAATATATAGTATCTCGGGTCAGGTTCTCATAATATCATTAATTCACCAAAGACTATGACTACCTATTGATAGTACTTATCGCAGAATGCCGTGCATCATGGTACTTATCCTCAAGAAAACAATATCGGGAAATTATACAAGCCGCAACCTAGAAGGCGACTAACTATTACAAGGCACATTGCTATGGATGCAGTGTCTCACGCATGACTCTCACTGTGTTTCTCTACCGACAACACATTCACCATCAACCATTACTGCGTATAACAACCCCAGCACTCGCACCCAATTGCCACCATCATGCAAGCATCTGCATGATAAACAAAAGAAGCATCAAGCATCTTTGGGACATAATGATAAAAAAAAGCAAAAGGCTCATACCCCTAACCATTGATTTGTGGGCAAGGGTGCTACAACGAATCCACCTGTGCGGTTTTTACTTCCAGGAGGATTTGATCGGGACCTGCCATGTTTACAGTTAGAATTTTCACCAGTTTTCACTTTCACACAGTCTATTAGGCGTGATTAACTCAGTGGCTTAACCCGTGCGACAGCAGGCCTCGGGTTCTGATGCTAGGTGGTGAGGTCAATGGAGGTATAAGAAGTTATTGGCGTAGCTGGGGACCTCCACGGCGTCTTGAAGGTGTGACCCGTTCTTCGATCATCAAGTTCCCCAACAAGTTGCAGGATAGGCAATCCTTCTCAGTGATAAAGACAGGTAACAGTAGCCGACTCTTTTTTGAGTAACTAGATACTCTCTCTCTCTCTCTCTGAATACCATTGGGATTCTGTATTACTCTATCCAAGGGCGAACGTTCATAGCAAGGCATGGACAATCATCTAGGATGCAGTAGTCATCATAGCCTTGCAATATGACGCCATGCGGTGGACAAGGTTGCACAGATTATCTCATGGAGCTGAGAGAGAGCGAGCGAATATTCGTGGCTCTTAAGCTTGTATGTACGTTCTTAAAGATCCGTCTTCCGCGCTAGCCGGCAAATAGTCGAAAAGAACAGCATATATGACATAAAGAGAAGACAAGTTCTTTCATCTAGCATATTCCATCCAGAGTATGCCTGACGAACCGAGGTAACACATGATGCAAAAAGAAGAACTGGAGAGGGTGATGAGCTTTGACAAACCTCCGGTTCTACGTAATGTATACCACTATGCAGAGACAGCGGTCACGAGCGCACTTATCGATGCACCAGGCAGAAAGCAAGGCAGTTTCCAGTTTCTGTGAAGTAGACAAGGCTGACTTAACTTAGCCAGGAAGCAGTATACGACATCAAGATAGCACACTCGGGAATTAGTAGTGGGAGATACCGATCAATTTGATGGTAGGACGGAGATGCCGTGAAGGTTCAAGCTAGGGCCGATCTAGAATTGCGGCGCAGCAACAAGACGGCGCCTAAGGACCCTGAATGACCTGAATGACAGCCAGAACGGGATGCATGGTTGCCTGGCGTGCTGGTTAGAAGCTGGAAGTGCGCTCAGACCCTGGGGAGAATAGGTACAGTGAATGCGAAAAGGGTTGAAAGAAGGTTCAGGCATCAAGAGAGGTTATACCTGCATGAAATGACAAAGGAACATTTGACTGGTGGCTTGCATCCGTGAAGAAGGCGAGGAAGCAAACCACAAAGCTATTTTTATGTTAGTTACCTTGGAGGGTAGCAATCAGTGCACGGGGCGGAAGCGCTAAACTCGTCTTCAACCATGATCTTACGCCATCGTGGTGGCATTGATAAGGCATCATGTGTTGCCGAAATAGCTGTGTAAATTTAGCAGAGACAAGCAATGCGACGGCAATTCAGATTCAAGTCTGGTTGAAAAACATGACCGTTTTTGTTTTCTCGAACATTGCTGCATAAGGGCGTTTCATGGCCCACTCGTGATAAAGGAGTGCTTGGATATGAACGGATACGAAGCACGAAAGAAATAGATCAGTGTCTATTATGGGGAAGCTAGGAGATTTTGCAATCTGAATAGGAAAACTGGTTAGCACCGAGAACAGTCGCTTGTATCGTATATTGCAATCCTGGCCAGAACCGTTGGACGTGATGATCCGGTGAGAGAAGCGCGCGTAAAGATACCCCGTGCATATATTCCGTCGAGATGGGCGCGAATGACAGCCTTATGGACGGGGCCGCACATGCATGACGGATATCTGCCCTACCACGCGAGGAGGGAGACGAACCCCTGCGAACTCTTTGCGCCTCGATTATACTTCCACGCTAGGTAGGAAAATCGTTCCGGGAGAGAAAGCACTGGTCTGATGTCAGAGGTCTCTGGCTGATCATCCTCCGTGGGATGGACGACGATGTGCGGCACAACAGGGCTGGGGCTGTGCAAGACCGCTAGGGTTGCTGATGGAGGGGTGTGTGAGGCTGAGGCTTGAGTTCGCGACGAGGCTTGAACGTCATTGTTCTAGATAGCGGTCTAGATGGCGGGCAAGGATTGAACAGGGATATCCGTAAGGGACCAGGTACGGAGTTCGCATTGGAGAAAGGACACTGTATGAGAGTATTCGATGTGATGATTAGAGACAACATGTCTATTTCTGGAAAAGAGAGGAGAGGCGGAGAATATTGCCAATGGCTGCAGAGCAGATGTAACAAACAGAACATACGGAGTATTCCCGTAATGCGTCATGCAGGTAGATAGAACGTCAACTTCAACAAAAAAGATTTCTCGGCAAGAGTCATGCATTGGCCGAATGAGTCTGGAATTGTGCTTGCAGAGAGATGTCAATGCGGTGATGAGCAGCCGCCGGCCAGCCGTGGCAATTGGGCGTAGGGCGTCGGCCGCACGGACGCACGTGGCGAGCTAGGGCAGCGAGGCCGAGGCGCGTGGGCATAACGGCAGAAACGTGCGTGCAGATAGACAAGTGACACATCCATGACGCGACCGAGATGACCTCGTCCTCTCCAACCACCGAGGACAGCGTGTTTGCGATGGAGCAAGCGGCGATATGTTGTTGCAAGACTCACTCGCGGCCCCGCTGCGTGTCTCCTCACAAGCTGACAGATGACATCTTCTCCATCATAGCGGCGCTTTCCGGTCCAGTCCTGTCGAGTCCACCACGCTAGGCCCTGCTGCACGGCGAGCACCGGCCAGCCAGAGCCACGACCGCCAGATTCTCTTATGCACGGCGGGTGTTGACCGTATTTGTCCCTCTCCACGAATCACAGGACCGCGTACTGACTGTTTGCTCCCAGGCCGTGACAGCAAGAGTCGCAGAAAAGCCAGAGTCTCCCCCCCTGACCGCTCCAGCCTCATCCATTGCCCTAAGCGGCGCCGCCAGAACACAACAGCCACAGCAGCCCATGTTCGTCTGTGTCGAGCAGAGGGTCGTTTGCCCACTCATCGATGATCTGCAGCTCCTCCGAGGGAGGCTTAGAGTGGGACACGGTCCATCCCTCGGGTCACCAGCGTCTCCGTGGTAGACTTTCCTAGTTGCCTACTCATACAGAACCAGCCGTGACGTCGGCTTCCCCCAGCACGGAGCGCAATACCCCGTACAGGACCTCAAAGGGCATTGTTTGTGTGGCGCTTAGACTAACAAACCCCAGGCTGCTATCCATCATGAGTAGTATGATGTTGTTGGAGGGTGGATAACCATCTGTCCATCAATGTTGCAATGGACATAAAAGCTGCCTCTGCCCCCAAGGAGTCCCTCCAATTTCTAGTCTGCTCTTCTCCAGACGGTTATAAACTTCACTCATCCCCCTCTGTCACTGCTTTACTTCTAGACATTCTATCCTCTCTCCAAAGCTCCTTTGGGTCCACATCGACTATATCTTATCACATCACGTGTGCCATCGTTGCTGCAGCACCCACTGCTGTTTCTATACTTGAACTTGATCTATTCCAGCACGGTAGCAGAAACAGCCCAGCCACTCTAGGACTCTGAAGGTTTTAGTCTCTCAGAGCCACTACTTAACCGTCACGCTGTCGCCCATCCAGACGACTTCTTGCTTCTACCCCCGTTCCCGCACCTCCGCCGTACGTGACGACGGCCACGGAAGGAGATCACTCTTTGGGCATACTCCTCTCCCTCGTTCATCCACCATGCCTGCCATCTACCAGCCTCCTGTTGTTCCCGTGCGGGACCTCCACGCCGATGAGGACTTTGTGATGGCCGAGTTTGAGCGCCATGCCAGCGGCTGCTTGCGTTGCTCCGACCCTTGGAGGGTCCACAAGGAGGGTGGCACGCTCTGTGACCGTGGTCATCAGTATGCCATTGACGTCGCTTCGTACCTATACAGCAAGAACGGCAAGGCATATTCAGTCGTCGAGCGTGAGCACAACGTGTTTACTTTGGTCAAGATCCCCAACAACTGCCAGGCTGTTCGTGGTCTCCTCCGTGCTGTTGAGGATGGCCTCCGTCTGCACAGGAAAGAAAATCCTAAGGCTCAACCTCCTGTGATCAGCTACGACAAGACCTACCCTGTTGCTGCCCGGATCCCGACGGTGCGCCCTGAAACCCAGAAAGCGATTATCGAGCGGACCCCACAAGGCGTGAAGCGTCGGCATACCATCGTTTACCGATCCCCGCGGACCTCTCCCACCCGTGGTTCACTCTACGAGTCCGACCGCAAGGACCGCATTGAACGCCAATATGAATCATGGAGGGTGCACAGACCTGCCGAATACTTTCGCTGAACGGCCCTCCTGAGCAAGTGCCCGAAAGACAATAGGGCATACGATCCATTCCTAAAAACACCCGACGTTGGTCTTTAGTCTTTCCACATCTGTCGAACCGAGTCATTGGGACTATCCGAAACTCTCAACCCTCACACCGGTTACTCCACGGGGACAACGCCCTTCCAACCGACTACCCCCGCCCAGCGAGTACACCATACTTCCCTCGATCTGCCTACAATCCGCGACTGGTATATACATAAACCACAGCCCTGGCTGGCTAGTGATTCAGTTTTGGCATTCGAGGAACACAGAAACCCTAGAAGTTAGAAATACCTTATTTCCTTCCGGGAAATGGCATTGAGGGGGGATAGATATGTGATAGCGGTAGTGCAGAAGTCGCATTCGACTATGGGAACACAGCATCCCCCCTTCGAATCATACGGGGTGACAGGGGAAACGGAGATGTTTGAACATGAGACAGGTCATGGCTCCGGGGCCGCGCAGCCGGGCAGCAGCCTGGCCCCGGAGCCCGTCCTGCAGAACTCGGGGTGACGCAGCCTGTCCTCTCACCTCTCACATACACCCATACACCCTCTCTTCGTTTTTTCCCCTTTTTTTTTTTTTTTTTTTTTTTTTTTTTTTTTTTCGTGGCGGGTTCG